>NW_026622764.1:33893332-33960832 GCF_023065955.2 Ursus arctos | reverse complement strand
GTAATGGCGACCTAGAATTTAAAAGAAGACCATTCTTGAAGATGCAATCCTAATTCATGTAAAATTAGGATTTTTAAACATTGAGAAATGTGCAAAAGGAAATATACTTCAAAAAATTATTTCCACAAACTTGAGAAAAGCGATGACACAGTCATTCAAAAAGATGTTTTGGAGGAAAACAGTCCACAAGGTCGGAGGCTAAGAATAAAACATTAACAAGAGGAAATCCCAATATGGCCAGGCTGCAAATTATTATTGCCGCTAGTGCCCTGTCCTCAAATTCAGAGTACCAAAAAGAAACCTTTTATACAAGTATGTTAACCATTGGAAATCTTGAACACTGCCAACCGAACAGAATATGCCACAAAAGAAATGTTTTATGGCCTGAAGCAAATCCCCTGTATTTCCTGCTGCTTCTTAAATTATTTCTGCTTCTAAAATGGCAGGAGTCACCAATGAAAGAAAGTCCTCAAGAGTCACCAATGAAAGAAAGTTTTCATATTTTTATGAAAATAAATAAAGGGAAAAGACTCAACTATAGGGAAAGTTAGGATCCGTATTAAGAAAAAAATATAGCAAAAAGATTGAGAGAAAGAGAGAAAGGGACAGAGAAAGGAAACGTTTTTGCATTTCATATGGTTTAGTTCACATATCTGGCATTCAGTAAATATTTACCCACTGATTATGTCATTTCAGTATACTTAGTCCAAGACTGAAATTCATTAGTGTAAATTAGGTATTTCATAGTTAGTTCAACTATACACGCTTAAGTTTTCTATAATTGGAAAAAGCTGATACTATAAGCTTATCTGTATCATATATTTAATTTTTGGTAAATTAAAAATTAGATAAATTCTGTAATAACAAAATATGTGCCTATGGAACAACACAAAGGTGTAAAACATGCTCAAAAACGTGTTAAAAAAAGCAGCAGTTTAAAAAACACCAAGAAACAAATTATACATGAGAAATACTGTAAATCAGCATCCATGGACAAATATGCAGGGAATAAACAGAGATGCTGCATAAAGGAACAGTGAGTCTATTTATGTAACTCAAATGTCAATTATTACTGCCTATTCCACCAAATTTAGACTGAGGGAAAAGATCAGCAATGATCAGAGAGCTCTAGAGAACATGGAATCTGTTTATAAAAGTTTAGAAGACATAAAATTGGTTTTGAAGCTTTCAGCTGTACCACAGTTTTCCTCAGCACATATCTTTGACAAAGTCCTTAGTTTAGTCAAAGTTCATAATTTTAAAAGCATTTCTCCTTAAACTTGGAATACTGATAAGATATTATGTCTATTCATTCTTGATATACTAACTCAGTTTTCACATTTACATTTTAAATGTACCTTAAACTCTTCCAAGCTTCAAACACCTATCAGTGTTTTTATTTTTAAAAACAAGGAGTGAATTTCCCCAGCAGTTAGTACTTCTGAATTAGAATGCCTTCAGCTAATGGTGGCTTAAATATTCTAATGGAGTGGAGTTAATAGCTTTTTAATATTAAGAAGATTTAAAAATACTTAAAAGTTACTGATGATTAAGATTTTAGACCACAGTGATTCTCAGCGAATCACGAATTAATTTTGGTATCTATTTTTAAAATCAATGTTTTCTAAAGAATTATTATCTTTTGAATGATTTAAAGTGGTAAGCAGCAAATTACATATAAGAAGTTTGGGCCTAAAATGAGACAAACATATAATTAATTTCTCTACAAATGTCTCTAAATTAAGTCACTTGTTTTAATACAGATATGTGTAGTAAGAAAGTTGCAGAGCTAGTATGAGGCACATGATAAATGTAGTCATGAAAGAAAACAATTTTTAATTTAGTAGACTCTATCAATCTAGAAAGCCATGAATATCTACTGTTAATTCACTATGCTGAAAAATAGATAAAAGAGAGAGAGTGTGTACAAAAGAAAGAGCAACATGTAACAAGACACTTACTGTAATTAGTATCAATATCACAATTTCTAGGATTACATAACTACACTGGAAAGCATACATTCAATGGTAGTTTTATATTCCTAGGAAGAATATTAAAATAAAAGTTTATTTCCCTTATAAAATATACATTAAAATTTTTGAAAATCATTGGCATATAGTCAAGGTCTTTATTCTGACAGCAAAATCATTTTAAAAACTTCGATATGATGAGAAGTACCATTAGTGATATAGAAAGTTCTGGAGTATACTCATTGTCAGAACGTCCTATAATTTCACATAAATATACCTTCTAATAGTTATATAATTCCACCTTTTGCCTGCCTATTAATCCTTAAAGAGTGCAATCTTCATAGTTGTTTTAACTTTCTTTCACTGTCTCTTAGAATCTCCTAATGATTCAGCCCAGATCAGTATGTTTAAAGCAAATGGAATACACAGATGACTCCAAGGAATTTCTAGTTTAGTACTGGGAGTAGACCATTGGAGCATAACTTCCAAACAACAAGACAAATATTGTAGTGAAGATTTTTGGAGCAGGCATATGGGAAAAACAGAAGGGGGTCCCCTCAAACAACCTAATATGGTATTTCAGGAAAGGCTCCATGGTGGCAAAATAGTAATAATAATTTAAAAATAGATAAGTGGATAGACAGAACCTATGAAAATGGTAGGTAAACTCAACTTGAAGCATCAGGTTGTACAAAGCTATCTACCCAAAATTCCACTGCAACTCATTCCAATTATGCTACTGATCATGTCTTTGACGGTGTTCTCACCAGCATCTTACGGCTTTTACTCTTCACTCCCAGCTCTTCTCCTCGAGGTGCTACAAGAGAATTAAGCCCTATATCCTGACATCCATTGTATGTCATAAATTAACTGCCCCCTTATGCATTCCAAGTGAAACCATGTATGTAGTTTCAATGGGAAAATTGAGAAATGAGTCACTCGCATTATTTTCTTCTAGGGCTTTATTCTTATGCAGGACCTTGATGGAGAAATGGCTGTTTAACCTATATGATGAATTCTTATATTTGAATATAATTATTACTTAAACTTTAAATCTCTTATGAAGCTTTATATTTTCTCATGATGCTAATTTTTATTATATTTCCACAAATAGGTTTTGATCAAATACAGAAGGTATATGTCAAAATATATGTAAGGGACCATTTTTATTCATTTTTGAAGAACAGCTTGTAAAAAACTAGAATAAGTATTTAGATACTATCTGGCTCACTTATACATTTAGTCCACCTAGCTTAGTAATAGCACCTGATATCAAAATTCAAAATAAAAAATTAGAAAGTTGCTTTAATGCTGCTCTCAATTATGCCTAGATTTTGACATATTAGCACATAGAAAAGATTACCATTTTCTCATTGGCATTCCATAATGCAGATAATCTAATTTGTAGAAATATTGTACTCTTTCTCCCTAAGGATTCAGCATGACTATTTTTATGTTGAATAGGAAAAGGTTTTATATTAGTTTTCTTACTTTTGGGAGGAAAAAGTTGCCCCACCTCAACTTGGTCTTCCTCCAATCATTTTTTTCTGCCTCATTAATTATTAAATATCAACTTTTATTTATTTTCCTTTTTGACAGCTAGTCATGCTTTTTGTGTAATTATGTTTTCCAAAGAATTAATCCTTTTCATAACACTGATTATTTGGTATTCATGTTAAAAAAGATAGTCAAAGTGCCCGGTCTATATAAATAAAATTTAAAAACATTAAATTAGATGAAGAAGATTTGGAAGGGCTCCTATATTCACAATCTAAACCTTACTATTCGAAAAAATAAATTTGCATCTACTAGCACAAATTTTCAATATGCATACCAAAATAATATTTAAATTTCCTCATGAAAGTACTTCATAAAATAGGGCATGAAAATACCAATATTTGCCTGTGAAAATGGGTTAGGCTGATACAAATGAAATACAAATAGGGAACGTTCAGCTTCCCACCATCTGGGCTTTGTTACTTGTTACATATAATTCTGAAATGACAACTAGTATATTGTTTGGTTAGATTCACTTCTATTTCCTGACTGGTCTGATGACCATGTATATTTTAATATAAAAATATTAATAATAATCCTTCGTATATGGTTGTAGCTCTATCAGGTGCAGAAAAATGACATTTGGCCCTAAAGGCATTATGAAAGACAAATAGTAGGTCTTTAAAAATTCAGTGATAACAATTAAAACAAACAATTGTCCACTTTTTTAATGCATTGGAAAGTAAATTATCACCTACCTGTTGTACAAGGAAAAGCAGCAGATCTTCATTCATACTTTTTTGCTGAAAAGGCTTAAGTTTTATCTAATATTGTAGGTTTTTAAAATGTTTATATGCCATCTTTTGTGAGGTAGAAGTATACGTCATTCTGTGAGTAAAATCTAGTTGACATGTTGAACAGGAAAAACAAGGCCGCGTGATCATATATTACCTTTTTCAATATGCATCCTTTTCGATTCATGTCCCATATCATGACCAGCCAAATCTCCCTCTTTGGGCCCGGGGAGTACGTTTGGTGATAAGCCCATCAGCATCTGGTTCATGGACAACCCATTCTGATGGACAGCTGTCAAGCCCAAAACAAAAGAAGAAAGACAAAAACACCATAACACACAATGTTCAAACAAATTAATTAAACTCATATGGACTAAAAAATAAATAAAATATAATGGTCTAACTTAGTATTGCAATCTATCTCTAAGAACACTGAGAATAGATAACTATGATTATTCTAAAAGATAAGCAGAAAAATACTAGAATTGAAAACATTTTATCTTGTTTTTATTTCACAATGAATACATATATATTTTTATATATCTGGAATACTTTTGAATGGCCATACCACTACAACCACTATAACTTGTTAACTTTCAAAAAGTTAAGGCACTAACATAACTGTTTAAATATTCATATTTTATTCTAGTCAATAAAACACAGGTTTCACTTTTCACAAATCCAAAAAATTGGATTTGAACTCAGACTTGAAAATACAAGTTCCCAATTAATATCTATTGAATGGTTGAATGAATAAAAACAATAATCGCTTTTTTGAACTATTAACAGTAATGTGTCACTACTGAAATAATAAAGTAGATGAAAAACACCCTTATGAATTTTCAAAATCCAGTCAATAAATTTCTTGATAGGTTGCCTATGAAAATCTTGGTTCTGTGCACAAAACTGGATGAGTACTCATTCCATAAAAACTTACCTTCTCTGGAAAAAAGAGATTTTTTTGAAAATATCATAAGAATATATTAGGAATTATCATTTGGAAATCACCATAGCAAAAATTGTGTGAGGGAAGTATCTTCAACAGATGATTCTAAAAGGAATGGAAGTTTGATGAAAAATATATTTATATAGTCTTCATATATCTCCTCACAAGACTTATGACTTATTACTTATTAAGGTTTAAAAAAAGGGTAACTCTACAGTAGAGAAATCTGGTAGTCACCATCTAAACCAAGAGATAGTTATGACAAGTATTGGAGGAATATCATGCCTCCTAGAGTAATGCACTGAGAAGGACATACTATCATGCCTCTGTGATTCCTGATTTTTATTCATAATTCAAGTCTAATCATGAAAAAACAAAACATCCATTCTGAAGGAAATTCTACAGAATAAACGGCCTATATTCTTTAAAAAAAAAGTGTCAAGATACTGAAAGACAAAAAAGACTGAGGAACTGTTCCATATTAAAAGAGACCAAAGGAATATGACATGTAATTGCAATATGTGATCCTGGATTGGCTTTTGGACCAGTAAAGAAAAATCTTTTGCTATTAAAAATATTAGAAGGAAAGAATATACATATTAGTAGGAAAGTTGGTGAAATTTGAAAAAGATTTATAGTTTAGAGACTGGTACTATAATTATCTTAATTTCCCGATTTTGATCATTGTTCTGTGGTTAAATAAGAGAAATTCCTTGTTTTGAGAAGACAAACAATGACATATTTGAGGCATGATGTCCATGTTCATGATAGGGACATGAAGGTGCCATTACGGCTTTATCAAGATAGCTCTTTCAGAGACATTTATGATTGGGTGAATCTGAGTGATGAGTGTGAAAGAATTCTTTGTATTATTTTTGAAAAGTCTGTGTTGGTCTAATTTTTAAAAAAGGTTAAAAATATGCATATACATGAACATGTATTTACATATATGCATATGTGTGTGTGTGTATGCATGCATTTATGTGCATGTGTATGTATTTCCACTTGGACAATTACTGTAGTCCAAGCATGCAAGTATGCATTTCTCCTTTGTTCTATCAAGAATAAAAAAGAATACAATGAATTTAAAACATAAACGTATGATAAAATTCTTTCAAATTGTTCCCTATCTGCCCATAATTTCCATTTAAGTGTCATGAAAAAATATTTTACTTTCTCTAGAAGGACTGTGTCTTTTCAATGATAACATCTTATAAATGCATTAAAAATGAAACCAATATGCATCATGAAATTTCTGATTCTAGTGTCAGCATGGCATATAAGCATACAGAAAATATTTTATATGCAAGATGGTTTGAGGTAGCAGAAGCCACGATTTGCCGGCCCCAGAAAATGTCATTGGTTTGGGAATGGTTATATTCACTTTTATTAATACACAGTTATAATCATCTCTTACAAAATTAGGGAAATATGTTTTAGGCCACATCAAATATTCATATTTAGAATTATGTTGAACTATATAACTGTCAATAATTAACTATTTTTAAAATAATTATATTGTATACAATCTAATCTAGTATTTGTTATCTACCTCAAGAGCATTCGTACTAAGGATTTCTGCTTTATGCAAATGAGCCTTTATGACTTATAAAGACGCTTTCTAGCAAATGTTTTTCCTATTATAAAAATATTCCCAACAACCAAATAACTTCAGCCAGTTATGTGTAATTAGATGAAGTATATATCACAAACATGATTTCTTAAAATAAACTAAATCCTGGAAAGGACACAATGATACTGATTTTGTCAACCAACACAATCACTGTTAAATTGTTCATTGTATTGGAAAAACAATATTAGATTCTTGACACAAAATACAAATACAAAATAACCAGTTAATTGAATGGCATTTTTAACTTTACTCTTCATTTTCTTATTTAAATATCTGAAAATGTTATCATGAAATAAAATAGAGCCCCTACGTTTTTGAATTTAACAATATATGACAATAATATGCATTATTGACTTACTAATTCAAATTCTAAAATTCAAGCACTTTAAAATTCTTCAATCCATTGATCATCAGAATGATAGGACATTTTTTTAAAAAGTCAATTGTTGTGAATTTCATTTTTTGAATTCCTGTTTGTGGCTATGTTTGTTAATGCAAGGGTGAATTTTGAAAATTGATAAATTTCAAAACCTGGCAGGGGGTGGGACTGAAGAATAAAGTTGAGTAATCCCCAAACCATATACTTAGCCACTAGATAACTGTGAGTTGGAGGTGTTTACTTCAGAAACTAATCTAGCAGGTTACTTTCTCTGTTTCATAGCTCCGACCTTTATGTGTGGCATCAAAGAGAGGGAGTTTATATCAGAGCCTGTTAATGTAGTACCATACCTCATGATATTGCAAACTGGGAAACATAATTTTGAGAGATGGCTCTTGCTACAGAGCTTTAGAACATGATACATCTGAGATCTATTTGGAATGAGGGCATTTTGATTAGAAAAGCCAGCTGCACCTAATAAAGTTTAAAATGGTGACAAGTAAAAGTATGAGACCTACGGATTCTGTCAGAAGAGCTCTCAGTCCGTGCTGGGGAGCTGGACACGCTGCTGCTCCGATGTGATGATGGGTGGCTGCCAGGCCTCCGGCCCTCCTCCAGAGAGGGGGCAGGTGAAGGGCTGTCTGGGACACGCTCCTGCGGCACCACAGGAAGACATTGGGGGAGAAAAGAGGTAAATACATGGGAACTTTGCTTAATGAATGTTGATTTTTGTTCATGCAGTACTATAGAAATGTAAAGGAAATAAAATCATCTTTCATCGGCATTTTCACCTTTGATCTTGAGCAAAGTCAAGGTAGGGAAATACTAGTTGGGAAATGGGTTCTTCTATAGGCAAGCGGTAATGGCAAATGTGGATCCTGTCTCCAGATAAAAAGAGAGGCCAATAACGACAACCCTTTCAGAACCCATTAGAACAACAACAAAATAACAGAACAAAGCAGGTTTCAATTCTAGACAATTATCAATTTAAAGAAATCTCTATGTTCTATTGCTTCAGCAAGTGTCTAAGGATCATTTAGCACACAAATTATCAATGTGAACAGACCATAATAATAACACTAGAGGAGTTATTAACAGCTTTTTCATCATGGCACTGCTCTGGACACACCTGGATGGTCACATTTTAAGGAGTCATAGAAATTGATTATTATTTAACATTAGAATAATTTTGTTTGACTCTAATAATTTTCAGACTACCTGCTCTCCTAGCTCCAATTCAACCACATATATGTATTAGGGGAAATCCATGAAATATATATTAGTTGTATCCCAGGGAAACTTGGTATCATGTTTCCTGATACTATTGTGTTAACACTTAGGTCCCACTCCACATCTCCCCTGCTAAGCCCTGAACCTTCCCCATTAGACTAATGTGCAAATATATCGTATGACTGTCTCCAATGAACTATTATAAATGGAGTTACAGATTAAGAAATAAGATACCCCACTTACGAACATTTTCTTTTTTGAGCAACAAGATATTTATACCTTCAGATAGCAAGGCACATAGGCCTTGAAGAGCTCTCTTTTCAATAATTAATAAATGTTTGAAAGGTTAGAAGTAAACTACATGACATGGAATAAATCAATAAATAAAATAATTCCTTATTCGGGTGCAAAAATGCAACCACTGAAAGAGCAGACTTTAAGAAATTTAAAAGAAAAAAGTTCTAAAATGTAATTGACTTGTAGGAGGTCAACTGACCATTGAGAATGAGGGTAGGTAATACGTTATCTTTGGTCTCAGAGGTTCTATTAGTCCGGTGGTGGTTCCCAATCTTGCTCTGCCTTAGAATGACCTGGGAAGTTCGTAACACGCCTATGCCTGGGTTGTTCCTCCCAGAGATTCTGGTTTACTGAGTATCAGGGATTGAATTGTGTCACCAAAAAAAAAAGAAGTCCTGATCCCCAGTACCTGTGAATGTGAACTTCATTTGGAAAAAGGGTCATGGTAGCTGAAATTAATTAAAATGAGGTCATACTGGAGTAGAGTGGGCTTTTAATCCAACATGACTGGTGTCCTTACAAGAGACATTGTGAAGATACAAGAGAAAATGTCATGTATAGCGGTAGAGACTGGAGTTAGGCAGCTGCTAGCCAAGCATGCCAAGTATTGCCAGCCACCACCAGAAGGAATGGAGAGGCAAGGAAGGATTCTACCTAGGAGCTCAGAGGGAGCATGACACTGCTGACATCTTGACCTCAGACTTCTAGTCTCTACTAATGTGAGAGGATACATTTGGGTAGTTTTAAACCACCCAGTTTATGGTATGTTGTTGCAGCAGCCCTAAGCATTGAATCCGAAATGGAGCCCAGACATCAGTTTATTTTTAAGACTCCAGGTGATTTTAACGTGCATCCCAAACTAAGCACCACTTGTCTCACACCCGTTTAATTTTTCAATCCTGAACATTGTTGATAAACATCTTCCACAGATATGTGGAGGCTTACTTTTTGAAAAGCATGACAAATAAAATGAAAATAACCAGAAAAATGACCAAGCCCTCTTCCAAAATCGATGCATGAACCAGTTTCCCATTATATATTCCACGGAATAAAAAAAGGCCCATAAGAAACTTTATGACAAAAGATTTGCCAGATCAATCAATACTGTTATCAAAACAAAGGAAAATGGAAAAAAAAAAACTGAATTCTTTCAAAAGTTGCAATGCATATTAGAATCTTGTTGTAAAGATAACTTTTTAAATTTTAGGAGCTTTGGGACTGGTCTAAAATGTGTGGATTGGTTTCTGTAAAGGACAATTAAAATCTCCCAAAGGAGAGATGTATTATCAATATTATACCATATAACACTTGTCCTTTACCTTAATTGATTGGAGGGTAAGAATTAAGTGCTCTGTTTTCTGCAAAAAGCAAAAATGACTGGTATGTAGGTAAATGTAAGCACCACACAATATATTTTCCTACCGAAGTCATGTGAGGTTACATTTGAAAGACTGAAAATAAGCAAATGAGGAAGAGAGAGAGATGGGGCAGAAAAGAGGGAAAGAAAGAGACACACACACCCCTAGGGCTGAAATTTACAGTTAGCTTGTTCAGGGAGGTCTATGACACATCATACATTTGTTATACTAAAGGATACTAAAGAAAGACAGTATCCAACTGCACAATTTGGAGATTAAATATTTTGAAATTATGTATCAAATAACACAAAAAAATGAACAAATTATCAGTTATTTTTCCAAACTAAATAAATCAAAGGAGGTATACTTTTTTAAAAAGATTTTATTTATTTGAGAGAGAGAGAGAAAGTGAGAGAACGAGCAGGAGGAAGGACAGAGGGAGAAGCCAACTCCCCAAGGAGCAGGGAGCCGGCCATGAGCCTCGGTCCCAGAACCCTGAGCTCATGACCTGAGCTGAAGGCAGCCACTTAACCAATTGAGCCACCCAGGTATACTTCTAAATGTTACGAGTTCTTTAGTCCACACAGCAAACAAATGACCTAAGCTTCTAAGAAACAAACACATACATGATTTTAGAAAATAGAGACTTCACATCTGGATGCTGAAAGTTACTTTCTCTCTTTTAATTATAACTCTAAAAGCAGCTGACATTATAAATCCTTTTTCTTAACATTCACACCTACCCTAAACTATGAAGCAAACTATGCATTTATTATCTGTTCAGTTTGGTGAGTTCTGTCAGGATCTAGAACATTCCCATAACCCCAGAAAGATTTCTCTTGTTTCTTTCCAGTCAATTCCTTTCGATTCCCATAAGCCAACACTTTCTGAATTCTATCACCATAAAATAGATTAGCTGGTTCTAGAATTTCATAAAAATGAAACCATATAGTACATACTTTGTGTCTGGCTTCTTCACAACTAAACTTTTTTTGCAATTTATCCATGTTATTACATGTGTCATTAGTTTCTTCTTTTCCACTGTTGAATACATTCAACTGCACAAATACCCCACAATTTGTTAATCCTCTCACCCCCCCAAAAATGGCAATTAGATCATGCACTTAACTGCTTGAAACAACACTGTGCTTAATGCGTCTTTTAAGTAGCTGCTCAGATATGTCTTGGAAGAAGTATTCTTAATCCTTTATGTACAATACTGTATAGAATTCTTTTATAGACTGTGTAAATGTATTAATAAGTTATGCTAATGCTAACTGCATAAATGACCAGAGAGATACTATAAGGAGTCTAACCTTGATTTCTAAAAATTCTAATAAAGAGGCACAGGAGTTTGTCTAAACTTGAAAGGTAATTCCTAACACATCCGGTTCTCAACATTTGGATTACACAAAAGTACATGGTATGTATTTGAAAAAGAACATTCTATATTTATAATTGACAAAAATACAATTTTCTAACTTAACCATTCTATTTTCTTCCCAAAGTCACCCATGTCAATGTTTATTCATTATTACGTTTTAGTATTTGTCGTGATAGTTATGTAAGTGATCATATATGTAGTGGCACATGTTTGGATGCAACGAGATAAAGTGCAATCTTGAAATAAATCAATCCCTCCCTCTGAAATCATTTTGCAAGTCTTGAGTTTCCTGTCATAATAGATTTCTTACTGGTGCTAATGGAAAGCATGAGAAACTGATTTTTTCCTGAGATATTTAACTCATAAAATACTTAAATATTTAATGCCTAAAATTCTAGCAACAATGATTATGCCATTAAAAACAATTAGTCATTTTATTTTCCACATAAGCATAAAAATTATTTCATTAGTCAATATATTTAACTGTCAAAGCTTTCTTTGAAGATTCTTTTCATTCATGCATTATTCACTTATTTGTTTATACATTCGAAATACTCCAAAACATCATATAATAAACCAGGTAAAAAATGAACTGGATTTAAATCTAATGTAAAATACATCTTAAAAGCATAATTTAAGGCTTAGAAAATGTAGGTGAAATTGTATTAATTTAGCTTTAGCTTATTTTTACTTTAATTATAATTGTCTAAGAACAAAGGATACAAAGACAATACTTAATACTTTCGTTTAAAGAAAATATTTTAATTTATGCAAATTTTTATTATTTAAAAGCTAAGTATTCAATTGAAACTTTCTATAAATTGAGACACAACATATTCAGTCATTTCACTTAATGTATAATTTCAATCTTTGGAACATGATGTATTGTTCTTTGAAGAATTTCATTAAAGTAAAATCCACTGAGCAAGTAAGATTTGAATACATTGTTGCACAATAAATTAATTTATTTCAACAGCTTAATTCTTTTATCATATTTATATGCTTGCCTTTCCAGAGTATGCTATAAGATGGAGAATAATGGGGACAGTAAAGAATTGCTTAGGAGAGAATCTCATAATTATTACTGAAACAAAATAGATAATGAGTTTTATTCAGACATAATAAGAAAGAAGCAGTTCAATGTCTATAGGGAAACTATGTAAACTGGATTTATCATTTCATTTGTGTAATACCCTTTAACCTCCAAGATGGGCCTGAAGTAGGACAAAGAGGAAGAATATTTAATTTAATACTTCAACACACTGCTTTATAGTCCTGCATCATAACTCCACCAATCAATAAAACACAATCCTTTGCAATGTTCCATCTTTATAAAACCAGCCACAATAATAAATGAAAATTTAAGAGGAATACCCTCTCACAAAAAAAGGTCATACTAATAAACTAATGGTAGCAGAATAACAATAAAGAAAAGACTGCATTTATTGCCTCTGGGCAGAACAAGAAGTATTAGTCTCTAAGATAATTCAGAATCAAAGGTGGAATTCAAAATAATATATTCCAAAATTCTAAAATGAAAAGTATAAAATGTTCAGTATTACACATGTGCAGTTGAACATTTAAAAATTACACTGTCTCGGTTGCCTCCTCTCCATCACAAAATGCATTACATTTTATCAGTCTAAAATATTTTCTTAGTGTAAGTCTAAATAATCACAACTCAATCACAACTGATTTCTCTAAAGAATTATTTCATTTAGCTTTACTTTATGTTGCTCTCTTTTTAATTATCTGGATTTTCATGTTTATCAATCTGAGATTTCCTCACTGAATATATTATAGAAGTGGGGAGAAGATATTTCTAACATTACATGTTATCTCAATATAACTTGTAACTTACATAATTGAAGTTGACGAGCACTTTATATAACCCAAACTCCCGAGCTTTAAGACAACTCAGACTTAAAATCATTTATTCAGGGGCCCCTGGGTGGCTCAGTTGGTTAAGCATCTGCCTTTAGCACGGTTGTGATCCCAGAGTCCTGGGATCGAGTCCCGACTTGGGCTCCCTGCTCTGCCACCCCTTGCTCATGCTCCCTCTCTCTCTCAAATAAATTAATTTATTCAAAGAATATTTACTGAACATCTAATATGTGCCAGTGTCCTAGGCTCTGGTTACATATAAGTAAACAGATGGAAATCCTTTCCCTCATGGAGCATCTGTCATAAACTAGGAAATGTTAGCGGAGTCCAGAATCCTATATGTACACTGATTAAGTGTGACATCTAAATTCCCTTGTTCTGGAAAAAAATTCTCAGAGAAAACAAATAGTAGAAATGGGATTCTGGATTCAGGAAAATGTTAAAAAGTAATTCTGGAAGACGCAGTAAATGATGCTAATATATTTGCATCTGGTAGAGAATCAGGCAGACACCATCAAAACTCCATGACTCAAAGTTCTAAAGTGAGGCTTCAAGGGATATTTACATAGCTCTTTTTATTTGTTTTGGTGATGATACGCAAGAAAAACTTAATGTTGCTAAATGTGAAACTGGTAGGACCCAAGAGCATGATCATAAACAACTTAGTTTTATTCTCCTACTATCTCTTCAAACTTATTCAGTGGTGGTAGGGGACTATATTTTTTTCTTGTATCTGTATGAAAATTCAGGTAGCATCATAATTTCAGATTACTATTCGTTAATATAAAGTCTTACAGTTACTTTAAACAACAACATATGGTCTTAGCTCAGGATATAATTCACTCCTATGTAATGATAAACACTAGCATCTTAATTAAAAGATAGGACTTCCTCCTTTCCCACACTCAGGGAAGGGGGAGCAGAGGGAGGAGAGCAAGGAGAAAAAGGCAGGTTTTGTTTTGGCCAACACTGCCATTCATTAACTGGCATCATTCTCTCTGTGCATGGCAAATGTTTAAAGCCAAATTTTTAACCAGTTGAGGCACTCTGTATGTTCTTAGAGGTTATGACCACACTGAACTGGTCATATGCAGTTCCTTAAGGGTATAATTCATGTCTATGTTCCTCTGTACCCTGAATGTCCTACATAGTTGGATCTGGGTGCTTGATTCAAGTTGAGCTTGGGGCAAGACCGCTTCATGGATGGTGTTGCATGCCCCCATGCACACAGTGTCTGCTGGCTCCCACTGATGATCCTGGCCTAGACACCACCTCATGAGGAATGGCTGTTTGGTGACATTCTAATCATATCATTCCTTATTCATTTTTTGGCTAGAAGATTTATATGAACAGGAAGTTCCCTTAGTGAATTAATGATTATTCTGAGGAACGGTTTGTATGGGAAACCCAGGAAAATATTTGATTTCACCCTTTTATTTACACTTTGTTTAAACCTTTATTTGTCCTTTAAAAGAATCAATTCCCTAGATTTCAAAGGTGAACTATGAGTTTGTTTTTTAGTATTATTACAAACTTATGGGTTTAAATATATGTTATTTGTTTAAATACATTGATGTAGGGTATACTTAGTGGTGGTTATATTTTAATATTTTCTTTTTCTTGTGACTACCCTCTTCACATTTAATATCAACACCCAAATAAACATTAAGAGAATATACTTAACTGTTTATTTCTAAATTCAAGTAAAAATTCTATGAAGTCATTTTTTATGAAAAAATGTCTAAAAGTAATGCATACATCTAGAGTTATTTATGATTGTCCCAAAATAAACTATTCTGTACCTAAAAACAAGCATAAGGGACATGACATTGCTCTAGGATTTTCATGTACTCTGAGAATCAGGTCACTCTGGTTCCAGTTTTTGTAATATTTAAACATTTTAAACTTCAGGCACATAAAGTCCTATTTACTAATCTAGTAATTTAAGGACCTACCCTGAAGGAAAGTATTAGGGAATGGAAATTTATACATTGTAATTAATTTTTTTCAATGTTTAATTCTTTAAATGAGAATGTCTTAAAGTGTCTCTGCTTCTGTCTCTTTCTCTGTCTCTCTCTGTCTCTCTCTCTCTCACACACTCACACACACACACACACACACACACACACACAAGAGGTTGGTGGAGAAGACTAACAAATTTAAGTCATATTCCTTGTTCTCAGAAAACCCTGTAATGTGGCATGAGAGAAAGATGTTTATTCAAGAATGTAGAATAACTTGAATATTGCCAAATTTCTCAAAAACAATCCCATACTGCCCCCGAAAAAAATGAAATCTGAAAAATATGCATTTGAAAATGTGCTTTGTATACCACTGCACTACAAAACCCCCCAAAAGCAAATTGCAGTGCCTTCTTAGGTGAAGAGGGCTGAACAAGAGAAAAAAAAAAAAAGAGTTCTTAAATTACAATTTTGACTCTTATTTCAAAGCTTGACACAAATTCCTTATAAGATTCTAGAACTTATTTTTAAACTCATGTTTGTGAATATTTGGGGAGAAAATAATGGGAGAAGATAATGTCAGTGTACAAAAACTTCTAATGATGTTTTTTATAAACACTAATTTAATCGGCGAGACGGCCTGATGAGGTAGGAATGTCATTAACCCCATTGTGACAGCGATATTAAATAACGTGTCTGAGGTCACATGACTAAGAGGTGGTGGAACTGGAATATAAACCCAAGAATCTTTCCCCCATAATCTATGTTTTAAACCACTAAAATATACTGCCTTTCTTTTTTAATTTTATTTTTTTCAACAAGAACCATTTCTTTCCAAGTCCTTATGATATCATTGTGAATTTATTAAATAAAATGTGAGAAAAATATTGATTCATTCAGGGAGATTTGGGGTTACTTGATGAATGATACCTAAAGAGAATCAATTAGTAGAACATTTCAGCCTATTAGGAATTTTCTAATGACAAGAAGAATTGATCTCTTGATTTATACTGTTTATTTTCCTCAGTGATTTAAGGTGGTACAGGTAATACATCCTTTTACAATTTGGAAATGATACAAAGATTGTATAAATAGCTAATATGATAGTTTAGAATGTCAACATTCAAAAGTATCTGAAGAATAGGCTTCCAGTTATAGAATGAATAACACACAAACAAAAGGCACAGAATCGGGAATATAGTCAATGATATCGTAACAGTGTTGTATGGTGACAGGTGGTAGCTATACTTGTGGTGATTACAGCATAATGTATAGAGAAGTTGAATCACCATGTTGTACTGAAACTAATATAACATTGTGTGCCAACTGTACTCAAAAAAAAAAAATAAGTTAAATATCTGAAGAGCCAAAATCAGTGGACTGGGAAATACTTTTCATATGGACAAATACAAATTCCTAGTAAAAGTAAAAACAAAATAAAGAATTGGCTTAATAAAATTTCATGTTGAAAAGGCATGAAATTTAATGAGTCACACATTCAACTAACAAAACAGTTTTATGAATTATGACTACATTTATAAACTATTGTCCAAACTGAGGCTTATGTTATTCCAGTGTCTTTTCAGCAGCCTGTTCACATCTAGAATACTGTATGGAAGGGGCTGGGGACAAGGGGGTTCTTTAAAAAAAAGTCAACCAAGAAGCTTGATGAGGAATGGTCAAAGGAAATGAGAATATTTGGTCTGGAGGAAAGAAACATGATAGGTACTATAGCAGAGAATGTATATAGTTAAATGGCTAGCACACAGAAGAATTAGTAGACATTTTTTCTTCCAGGAGACTGTAATAAAGTTAAGGCAGAATCGAATGTAGCCCTTCCTCACTCTTGAATTTGCTGAAAATAGAATAGGCTTTCCACAAAAGCTTAGATATAGAAAAATGGCTAGGGAGAATGCAAGAATTATTTCTCCACCGTGGGGAAAAGCTGGATTATATAACATCTGACATCTCAAGTCTCGGTCTCTTTATTCATAACATTCATAGAACATTAAACAGCAAAAATATACGAGTCTCAGTGATACATAATAGACTAACACAGAGACTACAATAATTTAATAAATACAGGCAATTGGCTATTAGGGATTTAAATTAGAATTATTGTCTGAACAGTATATGTCCATTTCCTCCTCAAAGTTACCTTACTAAATTATTTCCAGTAGTCCAAACCAATCAGCAGGAGAAAATTTAAATTTACTACTTTAGCAGACTCCATCATGAAGGTTTGCATTTAAAGCAAGTTACATGTAACATTGTGACAATGTTGCAATGGTGCTGTCTTCATCTATGTAATTTTCTTTTCCTCAATCCTTTCAATTTCTTTTACTTTTCAACACCAAATTCTGTTGGCCCCACAATGTTTGAGAGTTTAGTTTTAGCTGCCTCAATTACCCACCTAAGATTCACATGCGTTTGAGTTAATTGGAGCTCTAATGTGGGTCGCTGCAATTATTCTCTGTCAAAAGCCAGCTAGTAAATACTTTATTCAACTCTGCTTTGTATGTGAACATATCCATAGGCATTATATAAAGAGAGTAGCTAAGTTCCAAACACATTTTATTTATGGACACTAAAATTTGAATGTCGTATAATTTTCATGTGTCATGAAAGATTCTCCTTCCTATGATATTTTTTCCCCACCTGCCTTTTACCCCAAAAGTGTAAAGCCATTCTTAACTCACAATCCATGCCAAAACTGGGGAAGCATCGTGAATTTTACCCAAGGAAACAGCTTTCGGACCCTGCTCCAGTGCATGTCCTAGTATGTACATTCTCATAAATAGGTTTATGAGAAATCATTGAAGTTCCTTTACCTCCTAGAAACAGGTAAGGACAGAATGCTTTAAAATATGTAACTCTGAGAGCTCTGTTTTCACTTCTCTTCTGTCCTATAAATTCTTATTGCCATTCTCATGTAGGTTGAGTTATCATTTCAATTCTTGTCATTACTCTCAAAAATGTAAATGGTACATTTCAGCAGATGGAAACCTCTCAAACTTCTGTTTTCCCTTCAAAGGCTATGACTCTTGCTTTATCATTCCTTCAGATGGGGGTATATCTTCTTCTCTGGTATTTAACATTTCACTTTTAATTGGCCTTGATAATTAGAATCTTTTCAGGCAAACAAAGTTGCAAGCACTATTCTAATTGCCCACTTGGGTCCCATACTATTTAATGTGACATAGGAGTCAAACATTTTCTTTGGGGAAAATAAAACTTCCCCCAAATTAAGTTTAACTAATATATATGATGGGAGTTTACTAAACAATGCTTGTGCTGTAAAGTCTACTATATATAAATTTAGGCAGGTTGATTTATCAACTTGTTTCCCCTAATATTTGGAATTCTATAAAGAACCGATTCCTCACCCTTATTCTCTGAGGCCAGTCTCTCGATTTTTCCCAGGTCTGAATATTTTTTACCGAAAATTGCTAGAATTGTCTCATGCTTTTCTTGAAACTGTTTCTTCTCTATGATCTTTACCTGTCAGCACCTATCTATAGGTGGCCAGCCTCAGAGGAAAGGGGCAAATAGGCCCTTCAGGACTTCCACAATGGCCAACGGAACTTCACTTTGATGTTGGCAATTAAAACTATCATCTTTGTTTTATTAATGATAAATAAGAATTTAAACACTATCAGCTTTTATTTTCTCTAATCATTCTTAATTACAGCCATTGTTTCTTATTTAGCTATTATGACCGTTTATACCACCACAGCATTCAAAAGTCCAGAATTTCCTTTAATCTATCCATAGCCAAGTTTCTGAAATTATTTGCCCCAAGAGACTAGGAAATGGGATATCACTATAATGCAGGAGGTGTTGGCACACATTTCAAGACACAGAGCTCCATCCCTTTCTTCTTACCTTTTTGCATATTTCCTTCCTTTCTCCCTATCTCCCTCCTCTCCACTCCTAACCTTAATTTAAGAAACCACAGGAATGTTGCTGACTTCTCAATAATCTAGACAGTTTTCTACAGATGCTTTCCAGAGGAAACGCAACTCCTTCCTCCTACTTACCTAAACGCTGACAATCAAGGACTTATTAAAGGAAGTTTCACTCTTTAAATATTCTAATTAACATTTGATATAACACAAACGATTTAAAAAATATATCTGTATTGAAAATATAAAGTAAATCAAGCTTCCTAATATAATTGGAGTCTTTTGGATCCATGTGCTACTAGCTGATGTCCAAATTTAGATCTAGAGTTTATAACAAAGTCACCCATTATGATTTTAAACTGCTAAAATCTGCTCTTCTGCCATATTTTTACTTTAACTATGAATCTAAATCATGTCTAAATGAGAAATTATAAAAATTCCCAGTTTCAAGAGTGAAACTTAAATAATTAATATTATGAGGATGATTCTCTATAGTAAGAATCACTAAATTTTAAAAAATAAGAATAATCACATCCTATAACTAATACTTAGTACCTTTTCTTTTTCCTTTTTTTTCTTTTTAAATAGCTATGGAGCACAATGATAGAAACACTTAGGCTTTTTTCTTCAGCCAAAATCTCCTTCTCGTTCACTTCAGTGAGTGAGGCAATGAGAATGTTGAAATCTCAGTAATAACTATTACCAAAAATGATCATAAATTGAATTATGCGGTGACTCCTTGATTAACAAATTCTTTAGTAACAAAGGAACCCTCTAAAAGTCACTTAGAATAAAGAAGAATTTTTAAAAGTTATCTTCTCTGATCTGGGCTGATAACAATGTAGCGTTCCTTGACATTCTCTCAGCTAAAGATTTTTAAGAAGTTGATCTGGGTCTTCTGTGATATATATATATATATATATGATATATATACAATTTATATATTTATATATATTTATATGTCATATATTTATAGAGGATAATATATATTATAATATCTATCTCTATATATCGATGTATCTATAATATAGAACTAATACAATTATATATATTATAATCTATATGTATATCTATATCTATATATATATTTTTTTTTCCAGATATGAATACTTCAGAAAATGATATGAGGGACTAGTATACATCTTTGTTTATAGAGCCATTATTATAAGAAACATTGCTATTAGCATAATATTCAACATTCTATATAAGTAGTCACAAAACCTTTTTTAAAAATATATAATGACATTATCCACCATTATAGCATCATACAGAGCATTTTCACTGTCCTAAAAATTCCTTGTGCTCTCCCTATTCATCCCTGTCAACCCTTGGCAACCACTGATCTTTTTAACATCTCTATAGTTGTGCGTTTTCTAGAGCGTCATACACTTGGAATCACACAGTGTGTAATCTTTTCAGCCTGGCTTCTTTAACTTACCAGTATACATTTAAGTTTTCTCTATGTCTTTTCATGGCTTGATAGCTCATTTCCTTGAAGTTCTGAATAATATTCTATTATATGGTATCAGGAGTTTAGCTAAGCTACTCCATGGAATTGCTGCCTCGGCATCCATTTTGTTTGGCCAACTGTCTTGGAGGGACATGCCCTAGATAGCAGCCACAGAGTCACAAACAAATGGTAAGTCCCTGATAGGACTTCCTCAACAGCATTTGTGATTAGCAGTCTTCTCTTAGATAGAATCCCTGTGGGGCTTACCAAAATGCTGCTCTTCTGGTTTTAATTGACCAATCTAGCCCTAGCTGAGGAACCTCAAAGTATTCCATGCATGGATCTTAATACAAGCATCTGCCTCAGATCCTGGCTGTTCTCTCTGCACTCTTCCTTGACCTCAGCATGTGGTCCCTTGAGGTATACCTCCTGAGGTATACCTCAGGACTCATGAGTAATAAAGTTCTCTATTTCAGTTTTTCTTATGGTCTGTTGTTGGACCATGGCTCACCATCAAGCACCCTATGTTCCACTTAACAAATGTTAATTTAACAAAGTCATAATATATGGAGGTACTACTTTTTTTTTATCCTTTCACCTACTGAAAGACATCTTAATTGCTTCCAAATTTGGACAATTATTTTTTTAAAAAGCTGCTATAAATATCCATGTGCAAGTTTTTGGGTGGACATAAATTTCCTACCTCTTTGGGTAAATGCCAAGGAGCTGGCAAAATATACAATCATATGGTAAGAGTATGTTTAGTTTCATAAGAAACCACAAAACTGTCTCCCAAAATGGCTATATCATTTTGCGTATTTACCAGCAATGAATAAGGATTGTTAACAGGACATTTTATGTAAGACATGCTCCAGAGGCTCCCTTAAACTCAAGTGTATTATATTCAGAAAAATGAGGTAATGGTTATGTCAGCTAAGGATGAGCATGAGGTATCTTTTACTTAGTTTAAAAATTAATAATATACTCTGACAATGCATTCAAAATAATTTGATTTAAATACACATTATAAAATAAGTGAAAAGCATACACATACACATTTAAGGGTATACACATACCCTCCCACACAAGGCGGTGGGGAGAGAGAGAGAATTGTGTATTTACACATGTGTGTTTTTTGTATAACAATAATGTTATCTTCTACATGTAGTGTATTTTTGAATTTATAAAAAACATTGAATTTTACTATTTTGTTTAGTTTTTACACCTACACTGCACTACCTATTTTTTTTATATGTAGAAGAGAATCAGAAAGATTCAGTCACATGCCCAAGGCAACACAGCTATTAAGTGGCAGAACCATAACTTAACACTTCTTATCTTCTAAAAACAAATCAAGTACTTTTCTACACCTTAAGGTATCACACCATAACACCACATACACATACACATACTCACATGTCCTCATACACACAACCAAACACTTAAACACACGTGCTACTTGAAATATATCAATTTCTCATGTTCATCTCTCTCTTAATAGACATAACACAGAATTTAAGATTACCTAACCTAATATTGTCTAATATTGTACCCCTGCTTCTGCCTGGTTCTAATTACTACAAGTGATTTTTCTCATAATTTATTTACTATCACCTAGCTGTTTTGAAGTTAGAATTGTGGAATAAAAACACCGATTGAGAGATGGTGGTTTAAGATCTGTTTGGCAGAATCCAAAATAATCATGTGAGAAAACAATTACCTTAATAACAGATGTCTCGACTC
The DNA here is from genome assembly GCF_023065955.2 of Ursus arctos. NCBI lineage: Eukaryota > Metazoa > Chordata > Mammalia > Carnivora > Ursidae > Ursus > Ursus arctos. The sequence continues at coordinate 33,938,401 of NW_026622764.1, read as the reverse complement.
TGGATGGGGGACTCTGAACTTGTGCTGCTGCCGCCATATTTGCAATGGTGCTGAGATGGTTCATCTGGCTCATTGCCATGGTGACAGAGGCTGGAGGTAGGCTGACAGGAATTAGAGGGTGGGGCATCATCATAAAAGGAAGTTCCAGTCCTATAAAAAATACACATATATCATCATTGCTCTGTTCAAATAAAACTATGAAACATGGTGTATCTCATTTATTAAAACGGCAAAGAACATAAATCATTGAAAATTTAAGCATTAAGAAATGTTCTAATAATGACTGCCAAAGGAAAGATATTTGTCCCTTTTTGTGCAACGACATCCACTCACCACTCAAGGAAATTAGTTTTAATGCTAACCAGTTCGGTGCCATGTTTTATCATATCACCACGCTTCATGTGTTTAGTACAAATGGTCAATTTGTTGCTGTATTATTCTTCTGATCAGTCTAATTCTTGTTTAAAATATGAGGGTCTTTTTTTTAGCTTATCACAATTGGTTATCTAAATGTAATATCTCTTTATTCTGTCCTGTATTTTACTATCCAATAATTAGATTTTTTTTCTGTGCAACTACTATTTTTAGTGCCAGAAAATGTCATTATACAATTTGGCAGAAGGTGGTTCTGCTGAAGATGGTGGAGAGGATGACCAAGTGGAAGGCTAGAAGAGGTCCAGCATGCCGAGGAGGGCAACAGAAGGGTGAGATCCCTGGGGTGGGCAAGGGTACAGTGTTTCCTTATTCCAGGGAACATCACTGCTGCTTGTGGGGAATGAATATAAGTAATTTGGACACAATATTATTCCAAATCTTCTAATGATTAATTTGAAATGAGGTTTTAAAAAGTATATCACATTTGGAGATTGGCCAAGTGACTTCTGGGGAAATAACCTCAAGTAAGTAAATTTCCCCCAAACCATATTTTCTTTTTTGTTTCTTGATTTCTTACATAGGTCTTCAATTTAAAAAAAATTCCACAATATTTAGCCTATTTTTGGAGTCTAATCTAGTTTGACTAACCAAATTAAGATAACATGCATTCTGTTATATACCTAGAGAATTAATTACTTTGTGGAACTGAAGCCCACTGGTAGTTGTATTAAGTGATATTCTAGCCACCATTCAGAGTTAAAGTTCCTCACTGAATTCTACCACAAATCCTAAACATGGAATTATTAAATGCCCAAGATGGTTAGACATAGTACAAAGAACCTCAGAGATCACTTTACAAAGGTTTATAAGGCCACAGCAGTAAATGAAATGTGTGTGCATCAATAAAAAATCACCTTTTTTCAACTACAGAGAAACAAAAGTTGATGATTATGGCAATATACTGTCAAGGTCAAAACAGTACATTTGAGGTCTTGCATTTTAGTCATGGTGGCTATGTCTTGGATTTCAGTAGATGTGAAACACCTTAATAGGATATATCTTGGAAGCTGTTTATGAATAATTTCAATTTAGACATGTTCCCAAATTAAATTAACATTAACTTATTGTTTGACTGAATCTGTTGAATATACAAACTACCCGCTTGAAAGAAAATTTCTGTAATGTCCTCATCAGTTTATGAGTTTTTCATTTCTTAAAAAAGGAAATCATATTTTCTTATAATATGCTTAGAAACAGAAAAGTTGGTAAAACTCCAATTTAAATGCTTTAGCTCTATTAAAAGCCTCATTGTAAAATCTCCACGACATAGTTTTTAATGAAGAATACTTAGTTACTGCCATGATTTTTTTCCATTTACTTCATGAAGACAGTTAAGGTTCAATATAAATTCAAACTCATTAGCTCAATACTGTCTGGATCTTAGAGTAAATTGTTCAGAAGTGGGTAATGAAAACTCAATTCAAATTCTTCAGCAATCAAACAAAGCAATTTTATTAAACAATGAAAAGAATCAATTAAAATGGATATCTTTATTATCTTTATTATTTTACAAGAAACCATGACAGCTTTTGGCTAAAAAAAAGTTTATAGCTTCATCCAGAAATGACTCACGTAAAAGAAATTTCTCCAGCTTATTCCTACACTGTCATATAAGCGTTCACTTCCATATTCACAAATTTACGAACCTTATTTTTTACTCATGCCTTTTTTGACACTTATACCAAGGTCCTAGTCAAACATGCAAAAATTTTAAGTATGAATTTTTCAAGTGTATGATATCATGAAAACATTCAGTGACAAAACATTTAAAAAAATCTCCATTCTACAATGCCTCTATCAATGTATGTACAAATTTTTCTTTACATTTTTACTTTTTATAGTATCAGTTAAAATAACCACTGATAGTTGGTATAGAAATAACATTTTGGAATAAATGCTATGTGAATATGAAAACTGGATTGGGAATTTGTAATTAATGGATAATTTTCTCTACATATTTCATTTACAATATCCAACAAAAGCAAGCATTATATTTTCATAGCATGTTACTTAGCAATTAATATATGGAGTGTAGAAAAATATTCACATTCATTAGTTTAGACTGAGTTTGAGTTCTGTTTATATGTATTATCTACTTTTGTTTTTCTGTTCATTTGAACCAATTTCTTCTTTGAGTTCTGATTGCCAGTTACTAAATTGGAAGAAGTCATTTTTCCAAATATATTTCAATTTTGCTCTTAGTAGAGAAGCACTGTAACTCTGTTTTTTCACATTATATAAAATATTAAGCCAAAATTCTGACTGAATCATTCTGAAACAGATTATAGACAAAATACGATCTATTTTCACATCTCTTTTGCATCACAGGATATTAGTCCCTTGTGTAAGGTAAATATCAATCATCCATATGTGAATTTTCCATAGCAAGTTTATAACACTAGATTGGATTTTCCCACTACATAAAATGCTCCTAGCCATCTCCGCCAATCATCATTTGTTAAATACTCATGATGTTAGCTCATTTGGGTAATAAATAGAGCAAACAATTAAGAAACTAAGTCTGATGAAAAATATACAATATATAACTAAGTCAGCTGTAAGTGATTTTTGCATTATTTATAACATCCTTTTCCTCTATTAGCATTAATAAATAAGAATTGAAAATAGGCCACTTCAGAACAAGACATACCCATAGTTATTAAATGTATAATTTCAGGTGCTTTGGTTTAAGCCAATATATTCAGTGACTGATATAAACCAGTATATATATATATATATGTATACTATGCCTACATACAAATAAATACGCACATATATATACCTTTAAAATTAAAGTGTACAACTATGCCCACATGAAATCTTGCAAGAGACAGATTAAATATCTAAGAAAAACTCTTATATTTGCTAAGAAGAGTTACAGAGAAACAGAAAAGAATTGATTAAATTTTTCTCCCCTATTCTTATAGGATCACATTGTTTCTTGACTTTATAGTGGAAGAACAAGATGAAGTTGACACAACCCTATCCTCAAAGAACACATACTGTAATAGGTTGTTGAGGCACATATGCAAAACCTGGTAAAATAAAACTATAAAATGGTTTGAGCCAAGGAAAATGGTCATGAGTTCATGAGAAGACTCAGACAGTGTATCCAGCTGTTGATTACTTGGGGGGAGGGGACAGATGGGAGAGAGGATCTCCCATACCTAGTTGTAGACACAGATTGTGGAGAAATTCGGAAACAGTCTCTGGTTTGACACCTGCTTACATAGGTTCAGCCGAGGGCAGAGAACAACAGGCAGCTGCTATATGCTGAGATTAAGAGTGTAACCGCAAGCACAGTCAAGGCCAGCCACTAATACTATGGCATGATTTTGGTGGAGTGAAAATTAACAAATGTACAGTCTTGCAACAGCCAGAGGTAAGTAGGTACATAAATGAAAGAAAGAAAATTGAAATTAATGCCTGATCACCAATTCTGTCTCTGGCTAAAAACTGTTAATTATGCATTTTATATAACCTGAAACAATACCCTTCCCCTGCCTAATTATACTGATTTAAGAATTTATCAATAATTATGTATACGAATATATGGAACCTATATACAAAAAAGTGATTGTGTGTGTTTAGTTTTCCTTTGTGTAAAAAGATGTATATTCTTCAGGGACAAGCAGGATGATCTTCAGATTTAGTATAAGTGAAATTTGAATTTGTAAAGACCGGGTATAGGAGATTCTCTCCCACCTTACAGTTCAGATTCTGAAAAAAGGCAAACAGCTTAATGCACTCTCTCAGTCTTTTTATGAGCTCAGACCACTTTTCTTGGCTTGCCCCTATTTTATATTTTATATTTTCTGATACATATTTTATGATGGACCAATCTTGAATGCAGAAATATACTGCTTTGGGGAGAAACCTTTAAATTTTGAAAGCTAACTCTACTCTAAAGATAACCAGATTATGGGACAGTCAGAACTGATGGGTTACAAATATAAAATGGTTTTATTTCTCCTCTAATTAGTGCCTTCAAACATGTTTTGTCAAGGCTCCCTTTTCTGCCCCTTAATAACCTCCTAGAATGGAAAAATCCATTATAGGGGCACCTGGGTGGCTCAGTCGATTTCAGTGACCAACTCTTTATTTCGGCTCAGGTCATGATCTCAAGATCATGAGATTGGGATCCATGTTCAGTGTGGAGTCTACTTGAGAGTCTCTCTCTCCCTGTCCCTCTGCCCCTCCCCTGTTGGTACACATGCTTTCCCTCTAAAAAACAAACAAACAAACAAAAAACCAAAAAACAAAAAACTTCACAAAAACTAACAAACAAAAAATCCATTCTAGTTAACACTCATCTCTGTTTCCCCAACCCCATGAGCACTGGCCAGCCCTAGAGCCTAGGTAGCCTGGAAGACATGGGCTTGGCTAGTTTTTCATCCATCCTCCTCCTTTCTTTCTCCTGGATAGTAGGATAAAAGCCTCCTACCCAACCAGTTCCTGCTCAAGTCCTCCCTGCACTGTAGCTTCTATGACTATTCGTAGCGGCAATTTACATCTTCCCATGGCAGGTGCTTAATGCTAAGTATCTCCTAAGTCATGTCTGATTCTTTAAGAGGGGCCCTTCCAGAGGAAATTCCTAGCAGCAGGAGTCCCTGACAATGGAAATCTCTCTCAGCTTCCTGTTCTTCTGAGCTCCCGAAACTGCCATCACCTCTTAAAACTAAGGTTCTTCTCTTGGTGTGGGTCCTCTTGTTTCAATGATGTCCACTCTCTCTACCCTGCCACCTCTCAATTCTTTATCCCCATGCTCATTTATGTACAGAAAACAGATCAGCAGTTCAAACCAAAAAAGAAATCCAGCTTTGAAATGAGGTGGAGGCACCTGTAATCCTTGAATAATTCTCTTGGAACTCCCCCTCTCTTCACTTGGTGGTGAGGAAATGCTCTCAAAAAAGGATCAGTGAGCCACAGCCGTCCCCACTAAATGCTATCTCTTTACTACAAGAATTTCTGCAACTCCCCACTCCCTATGGTCCTACCCTCTTATAATACAGGAGGAGGATATTTATGGGGTCTGGAGTGATAGTTAGGATAGGCTGGTTCAGGGGCTATTAATAAGTAGCAGTTGCTTGTTACTTTCTTTAAAATGAGGAGTGCATGGTACCTTTTGTTCTGGTGTGGGACCACAGGAAAAATTCTACTCAATATCTTATTACATGATATATTCAATAGAACCAATGACAAATATGGCTAAGTTATAAATAAAATTTTAGTAACTGATTCTTGCAAATAAACTGAAACAAAGGGAAAGAAATGTGAATGTTCAGCGTTTGGAATACTATTTTGCAAATCAGCGGAAACATTAAATTATCAATTAAGACAGATGTTAAAAAAAAAAGATTACCATGAAAAAGAATTAAAGAGCGATTAAATGTGGAGCTAATCTTTAGAGAAGAAGAGTAGATCACTTTGTTTTTTGGCACACAAGTTTTAAGTAGAAGAGGAAATCGAAACTGTTTTGGGGAAGCATATTATTACTGTTTCTCTTTAATTAAAAACAAAACAAAACACAAACTTTGAGTATGTGTATGAGTCTTACCAAATATCCTAGCCCAGATAATCATATTTGTGATCAAATCCTGCATATATCTAATGAGAAATAGATTCCAAAAGGGAAGGCCACAGTATTTTTTATGAATTTTGGATAGAGTACATGTAAAATAATCAAACATAAAATTAAAGTGATCTGTAAAAAACAAACACCTTTAAACTATCATGCATTAAAATAGTAAAAGTACATGTAAACATTATTGCCCTTTATATCTAGGTAACATGTAACTATTCATTCAGATTTTCCCACAGGCTGACCCTGATAAAGGAGGCAAATCTCAGAGGGACTAACGGTCACACCACTGTTTAGTGAGTGACACTGATAGACTGTGATGGGAACCTGACATTGTCAAGATTCGTTTACAATGAAAATGATGGCAAGAGCAGGCATTTACTCCATACCATTGGAGACCACTTAGACGGATGTCAACGCCATCTTAACAATGGAGACAAGACTGTTCAGTTAGAGTAAATACTAGTCACAGACACTATGGATATTCAGTTGTTATTTCAAAGGTAAGAGAGAATAAACAAGTTATTATCTGTTAGGGGATTAACTTCATCCTAATAAAAAAATGAGATATAAATTGTCAGCAGTACTCCTAGTGTTTTGCATAAACGCGAGAAAACAGTCCTCTCATGAGTTAATGTAATATTTAAATCTTTTTCTGGATAATGATCTGAGCTCAGTTGATCTACATTAGCATATAAAAACACTGAAATCTTTTGGTGTTTCAGTTCAACTTCATCAAATTATTTTAAAATGAAGAAGTAATCTTTTCCAGGTACAATTAATTAGGGGCACAATTTAAAAAACAAAACAAAATATCCTAGTTGAGATATAGTGGTTCAGCAAAACAAACAAACAAACAAACAAACAAACAAACAAAAAACCCACCACAAATGCCTAGGTTTTAATGACCACAGAGAAGTCCATTTCCAGAATCTAAAATTTGTATATGTACACATCTCATGTTTGATTTGGAATTGCTGGGGAAAAACAAAACTCGTTGGCTATCATGTAACCAATTCTGCTCAGCTGATGTTCTGACATTAACTTACTCTTTTTCTTAGAAAGAAGAGGATTGTCATGAATTCTAACTATCCTCCTACCAGTAAATATGAGTCATTTAGGTAAGCAGGTTACTCTCCCAGAAATATTTAGACATATTTTCTTTAGTTCTTTATCATTAACTAAACCTTACTCTGTGTTACCTGAGTGCTAAGTATTTGTTAATTAGGAATTTAAAACTCTTGCCATATAAGAAAGCTTCTAATTTACCTGTGATGTTTTCTTTTGAATGCAGAGCTATTTTGATACATTTTATTTTATATATATAATGGTGATACTATTAACACCAGTGCTATTAAAGTCCATGGATTCATCAGAACAATGCTAATAGCTAGATTTCTTCACCAAGTTGAGGTATTTCTATTTCCTTATACATCCTGCAGTGTTGCTGAAAGTGGCGTAAGTTAACAGGCTACACAAAGTGGCATACAAGATACTGGAAATCAGGGCTACTTATTTCTTTCTTATTTTAGTTGAATGTTCTTCACCATGGCTAATGATTCTTGAACTAGAAAGAATGAGAAACAAATAGTAAAATCAGAGCTGAGGTTCAAGTCACTAAGATCAAATGGAATACATAAAAGTGTCCTTAAAAAACAGTGAGAAATATAAAAAATAATTATCCTGAGAATCCTTGAGGAATCATGGAAAACCAAAACAGCATTAGGTAACTTAATATAGACAATGGCTTACATTTGAAAAGCCTTTATTTTAAACTCATAAAAATTATTAGAATGAATTGCTATATACAGTGCAATACTTTATATTTTCCCTTATTTTGTACCAAATTCCAGAAAGTTTTGATACAACCTAAAATAAAGGGGGGAAGGCCATTAGTAGAAAGATAAAAGGTTAAATACTTTACGTGGAGAAGACAGAGATAATTACATCAGAAAACACTTTGCTTTTTGATGCTGTTGTTTTCTTCGGACTCATTAGCACCACGCTCTAAGTGTTAACCAGGTAAAATGGATCCCCAAAACAAAACAAAACAAAACAAAACAACAAAACAAAACAAAACAAAACAAAACCAGACTCAGACGGAGTACACAGTTACAGAGGACTCAATACAAGGAAAGAAAGAGTAGCCAGAATAATTTGTGTAGACTAAATATTTCGAAGTTTTGTTAATATGGACTATAAGATGATTGGAAGCAAGAGCCAAATGTTTTTATTCAGTGGAAATGATCATATTGCAACAGATTGGTTAATTTCCACAGTGAAAGTATAATGCTATTATGGACAGTGTAAAAATAACAATACTAAAAACATATGTAAGCTTTCCGATCTAAAACATATTCATGAAATTCTATAAAATAAAGCAGTTGGGTATAATGTATCCATGTTAATTTAACTGCATCTTTTAACCTTTCTCATTGCCAATGTCAGTGAATTTCTACCTTTTCCCACTTTAACTCATCAAATTATTTTTCCATTAGGCAAACAAATGAACTAGAAATTCTCCTCTCTAAGGATATTGTAATTTCCCTATAGATTTACAATTACATCAAATAAAATTTCAAGTTAATATACTTTATATACTGTTAGTAGAGTAATTGATGTCATGGTATATAATATTAACAAGTTTATGTTCATGGGTTAGTGTTGCTCATGGTCACTTTACATCAGTTTTAATTTCCATTTTTTATACAATGTTTTCAGTTTTAAATTATTTATGTTGAAACTGAAAAATCTTCTCACTTGAGCCAAAATTGCTATTAAATCTTCCAAAAAGCAAAAACCCCTCATAGGTACGATGGAATACTCATGGGAATTATCTCAATATTTCTCATTTGTATGGATCTACGTCTTAAATTATCTTCTCCCCAAACCTGGTTGGCCTTAAAGAATGGCATCACCAGCTAGTTTATAAACCAGAAACCTAGGAATCATCTTTATCTCCTTCTCTCTCACTGTGTGCCACAAATGTCCAATTCCATTTCATGTCCTGTTGATTTCATCTATGTAATTTATCTCTACTTCCATATCTGCCCCTGGAATCAGATTCAAGGATCATCATTACTTTTAAGCACAAATCTTACACTGTCACTCCCCTGCTTAAAGAACTTCAGTTGTTTCCCATTGTTATTAAAGACTCAATGTCTCTTGTCTTAATGTAAGCACCACATGGTCAGCCCAATGTTTCTTTTGTTCATCATTGTATCTCCAGCATTTAACAAAGTAGGGCTAACTTTCAGTCAGTTGAGTTGAAAGCTGCAATTCTCAGACCAATTCTTTTTTTTTTTTTTTTTAAGATTTTATTTATTTATTTGACAGAGATAGAGACAGCCAGCGAGAGAGGGAACACAAGCAGGGGGAGTGGGAGAGGAAGAAGCAGGCTCCCAGTGGAGGAGCCTGATGTGGGGCTCGATCCCATAACGCCGGGATCACGCCCTGAGCCAAAGGCAGACGCTTAACCGCTGTGCCACCCAGGCGCCCCTCTCAGACCAATTCTTAAATTCATATGAGGTAAACTTCAATGTTGCTTTTAAAAATGCCAAGCTATAGCCTTTGTCCTTGAGCAGTTTACAGTGTGGGAGAGAGATACACAAATATAGCACATTGGTACATAATTTTATCCTTTGGAATAAAAGAGAGGAAGAAGTATGTTTGATATTTTGGAAATAAACTTGATAGAACTTGGTGATCATTTAGGTACAAAAGGGGATGAAGAGAGTAAAATGTGAGAGATGACTTGAGTATCTAGACTAATGGGGTGTATGGTGATATCATTAACAAGGCGAAGAAGGTGATATCTAACATGATCATCTACTTTCAATGTGTCAGTCATTGTGGTAAGTTTTTAGATGTACTATCCAATGAATCTCAGGAAACTCTGAGGAAGATCCACGTGACTGTTATAAAGGTTGATTTAATTTGCCCCAGGATTTAGATTCAGGAATTCTGAACATGCAATCCAAACTTCAAATTGACTAATGAGGAAGATCTGATTTAACAATAAATAAAAATCAGTTCAATTTTGGACTTACCAAATATGAGATATTTCGGGAACAATCCAATAGAGATTGACAACAAGCAATTAGAAATACAGAATTGAAATTTGGAAGAAAAGCAGATACCCTTCGAGGTAAATTTTGATGTGTTTGATTCGTAGGTGGGACATTAAGCCATGAAGCTTGAAGAGGGTATAGAAAACAATAAAGGCATTTCTGCTAAAAGTGTATTTCTACTGTAAGCCACAGAATAAGTCCCAAATAAGGCAACTGAATGATTTCAAAACAAAACAAAAGAGAAGAAAAAGAAGCCTGAGAAGCACCAAAGAGTATCAATGCCTGTTTATAATTTTCAAGTCTCTCCACTTTAGCTATAATATTCTTTTTAATAAGAAACTCAACATGAATACCTGACAGGCCTTGAGTCCTCAATTAATACTGAATGAATGAATGTAGGACATTATGATTGAACGTAAAGATTTAACAATCCTAATTATTATTTAAGTAAATAGACTAAACAGGGACAACACACACACACACACACACACACACACACACACACACACACACAGCTAAGCATAGCTTGAAAGGTGCCATTAGTCCACTTTCTAATATGATAAATAATTACAATATCCAGCAATTACAAGATCCCTTTAAGAACATTATGGAGAGAGGCAGCTTTAAATCAAAAGTCTACATATCACAAGTAACTCAGCACATTTGAAGGACCATTGAAATAATATTATATTATAGTGGTAGATTACATGCAGATGGCAGGCCTGTTGAAAGCTACTGTTTATATGAAACCAAATCATTCTTTCCGTAGCTTTTATTATATGTAGTGAAGACATACTATTCAAAGCACTTTTCATCAGTTTTTCATGGGCAGACATGGCAGGTGATTTTCAAGGTCAAAATGACCACTAAAATTTCAGTTGTTAGCAATGAAAAAAATACTTAAGAAGATTAGCATTAATGTGGATAATTTCATTTCTACATTTTAACTCTAATTTAGGAATTAAATATAAGCACTCATTTTTCCTCCAAGAATAAATGCATACAACATGCTTTCTTAGATTGTTGTGACAATGTGAATTAGAATAAGAAAAATGGTTAGAAAGTGTGTTTTGAAATGAGGATTGATTTTCTGATAATATCAACACCCTTAGGTCAGTATAAAGTAAAATTTAAACATCCTGATTCATTTTTTATTTAAAAAATATCTAGTGTAACTATTATAACCATAGTATGACCAATAAAGAATATAAGGGAGAATACAACCAACCTAAGATCACACAATGATGATTCAGTGTCAGAATTAAGTGCTTAACATAGGTTCTATGTTCATTTAAACACACACACACACACACACACACACACACGATAGTATTTGGATAAATCACATTATTTTTCTTCCATAAAATTTTCCCAGCATCAATATTTAAAGGACACATACCTTGTTAAGATATAAATAATGAATGGTGAAATTACTATTTTTTCTGAAGTGCTTAAATGGAGAAACAGAATTCTTAAAAATCTTAAACTGATAAAACCAACATCTATACAAATTGTCTTTATCTGTACCAAAGATAGTGTATTTCACATGTTTTCAGTGTAAAGAGAACTCTACTTATTAAAAAAAATATCTTCTAGGGAGGGATCCTTAATTACTGAATAAAAACTAGCTATCTAATTGTAGAAAATACTCTACATAATAAAAAAATTATAATGATCTGTTATTTTCTCTTGTGATCAAAAATCTGTCTTAAATAATGTCAGTATCTTCTCCAACATTAAAATATTGCACTCTCTTTTTCTCTGTTCTACCACACATGTTCTCTCACATCATTACACAGGGAATGTTAGAACCATTGTCAACAGTACACAGATGTTCTCATTTATATGTACCTGGCCTAACACCTGGGTAAATAAACCTTGTTAAATGCTGCTCTTAATTAAAATAATTTATATTAAATAACTATTTAAGACTTTAGTTAGTAGGCTAAGACACAATTTTTCAAAACAAATTAAATACCTCAAGAACTTCCTTTAGTTTACATGGTCTGTACAGAAACTGTTTTTCCTCTTTGGTAAATTTTTTTTTTTTTAAAGATTTTATTTATTTATTTGACAGAGAGAGAGAGACAGCCAGCGAGAGAGGGAACACAGGCAGGGGGAGTGGGAGAGAAAGAAGCAGGCTCCCAGCAGAAGAGCCTAACGTGGGGCTCGATCCCAGAACTCCAGGATGACGCCCTGAGCCGAAGGCCGATGCTTAACGACTGAGCCACCCAGGTGCCCCTCCTCTTTGGTAAATTTTGAAATTTTGTTCTATGAGCTTTCTATGAAGAGTTACTTTTCACAAAGAAACCTCTTGAGTATAGTTTGTATCTTATCATGTATTTGAATTATTTTCACTAAGAATTATAATTCTGTTATGGACATACTGATAAAAAAATTCAAAAAAGTTTATTTGTAATGCCTTTTGTGTGTAACACTATGTGGGATTTTTTGTATATTTATATATTAGCTATTATAAATTTAACAAATCTACAAAAGTATTAAGAGTTTAAGAATAGAAGGCTTAATTTTTAAATGTGTCAAATTTCTACTTACTGTGAAAATAATTTTTGAAAATCACTCATGTGCATTTGCTCAAATTAATATTAAGATATGTTTAAATTCTGGCTTTGAAAAAGATTTCATAACCTTGTCTAACCAAAAGTCAAGTTAATATTGCATATTGAAAATCTTGAAGAGGAAACAGGAAGAAATAATCAGACTATTAAGATTATAATGCAGCCATATCAAATAGAAAAAAAATAGAAATAGGACAGAAAATAGAAATAAATTTTTAAAATATCAATATATGATCACATAAAGAGAACCAGATCCAACAATTTTACAGTATATGGAAAAAGAGCAAGAAATTATATTTAAAAGCGCTATACAACATACAATTTATTTCTATGTATATATTTGATTAGAAATGAATATGCATAGAATGTTAGAGTACAAAGCAGACACAGAAATCATTAATTCATTTTTTTAACACATATCAAACACCTTTTATGTATCAGGCATTGTTCTAAGCACTGGGACTAGAGCAGTAAAGAAAGAAGATAAAAATCTATATCCTTGTGGAGTTTATATTCTAGTTGAGAGGTGGGTAGAGAAAATAATGAGCAAATAAATAAATAAAGTGACATGGTATATTAAATGAGATGCCATTCCGGAAGGCTGGAAGAATTTCTGCACATACGTGATGCATGTGTGCACATGTTAGCATGTGGGTTAGGAGAGCACACTGGAAAGACTTCTCTGAGAAGACCTCACCATCAAGCACAGTTCTCTCATTTTGCAGCAGAGGACATGTGTTCAGAATGATTAAATGACACTCTTGAGGCCATATAACTCTCCAGGAAAAGAGCTGGACTTGGAATACATTTATCGCCTGACCCTTGGTCCTAAATCCTTTCTACGGCACAACAGAGCACACCAAGTTGAGAGAACTGCCGGGACTGTTCAACAAGGCAAAGACAAGCATAAATGGTGGGTCTGGACGACAGCTGGTAGCCCCACTGATGGAGAAAAAAAGTACATATTAGGAAAGCATCAGAAGTCAGAAAGAATTAGGTAGGCTAGGGCCAGATTATGGAAGTTCTCAGATGTCAGGATGATGAGTTTGGTCATCATCTTAGGCAGGCGAAAGATACGATTAAAGCAATGTATCAGATGGTCAGAAGGAGGAGAAGGAACTCATCATCAGGAATAATCATCACAAGTTCTGTCATCCACCACATTGACATTGATGTGACCAGGGCAGGAATCCTGATTCTCATATTTCATGCCACTGGAAAATTGATAAAATAGAGAAAAAAAATCTTGTGTTCTCTATCAGTAGAGTTTTCTAAGATGATGATTGAAGAACAAAATTGGTTTCCAGAGCCAGACATGACAAAACAATTATGTTGAGTGAGGACATACCATGTACTCTTCCCTATATCTAAATCCCATGGCTTGTAAACTAGTTCCTTTTATATATGTACCAAATATTTTTCCCCAAGAAAAGGAAAACTATGTGTGTCTTATATGGAAGTCTTTACATAAAGAGATACAACTTACTCTTTCTTGACAGAGGGCAACAGCCTACCAGTGGATATGAGTTCAGCAATGTAGAGTTCTTAATAGAAAAGCAGGATTCAGAGTTCATGGACTCTTTTTTAGACCCTCCTCAAGCAACACAATTAGAGAAGGCAGAAAGGAAATATTCCCCTAAAATTCATGATTTAATAATAAGGTTAATGAAATAGGACAAGCTTGACTTTAATATTTTATTGAAAACTTAAATCTGGAAATGTGTTTTAATATTGCTATTTCTATTCTGTGCAGAGTGTATATTACTGTTCTGTAGCATCTCAAATAACTGTTATCATACAGAATATTATACACATCAGCAGATAGCAACACGGTATTTACTATCCTGACATTGAAAAATATGCAGCAGTAAAGTAAACATCCCCACCTTAGCCACTATTTTGCTATTCTTTGGTTTTTGTCACGGTTCACAATTCTTAAGTTTACTAGTATGCCTCAAAAATAACAGTATATAATATATATTATGTAGGTGATAATGTCTAAGTGATGCCACAAAAATTTGATTTCCAATACTGTACATAATGTCTTATTGGAATTGTATATCCAAATGTATGCATACAAAAAGTACGTACTTTCTCTAGCCTGATAAAATCACAGGGCATGATAAGCCTTTATTTTGTCTGAGTGAGGAGAGTTTTATTTTTCTTACAGAAACCACAAAAGGATATTATATTAAGGTGTGCACCTATGAACTAAAGCACAATGTGATTTTTTATTTGTACGAGATGTCTTTATAAAGTATATCATTTCCTTGAACAGCTTTTCTTACCCCAAAGTTTTCAAGCTAAATTCTATTTTTATCCGAATGATTGGAAACCTGGTACAATTTAGCATGCTAAAATAAATTTTCAAACAGCTTACTATGTATAGACTGCTTTTAAAAATTCAAAACAGCCCCCATAGCAAATGTCATTTCTTTCATAGTTACAAAATGCAAACTCCAAGTGTTTTATCCTAATGAATAAATGAGTTTGTCCTTTATGTATAAAATATAGTTTGTGTTTGTTGCACAAGTTTTTAATAATAGATGAATTTTAGGTTTGCTCCAACGTATTCAATAAAGTGTGATTAATTTGGTTTTTCAAAAATGCAAACTAGACATTACTATATTACTTCGCAAAATGCACAGCTTGCAACATTATTGTCTCAGTGGGATCTTAAATTGAATTGTAAAATGTGTCTTATTTCCAGTTTGATTTATGTAAGAGATAGCAGTGGATAATGTCCCTTTTGAAGTTTCACTGCTTTGTGTGAACAAACAATATAACCCTAAAATTCATAATACAGTTTATTAGAACCCAAAGCAAACTTTCGAGTTATATCATGTTTGACTGAAATGAAAACTTAGAAGGGACTCAGAACACCACCTTTCTAATGAAACAACTTCTTGAAGGTTCCTATTATGACAGATTACACAATACATTTTTGACATTTTCTGTGATTTTTATTATGATATTTCAAGTAATTACCAAATCATGTTTTTCTCGAAAAAAGCTTTCCTGTGCCCTGAGAATTAATCTATGATACCATTTAACTTGGCTTTTTGAAGTAAATATCACCAGATAAAAGCCAGCTGGATCTGAATAATAGGATACTTGAATGAATGTATTAGTGTTTGAAAAAGAGAGTACAAATCTTCTAAAAAGATTAATTTCCATAAAAAAGATAGCTCCAGATCTACAAAAGAATAAATTCAAAAACATAATAAACTCTCAGAAAGAAAGGTGGATTAAAGGAAAAGCTGCGGCACCTTGTTACTGCAGCTGTTGTGTGGCAATGATTCTGTATCAATCACGTTTGGTGGGTCCTGTAGGGCTCTTCAAAGCTTTGTGTGGAAAGCCGGAATATGGGATACAAGTGACACCGTAAGTAATAACTTCAGCGATTAATTTTGATGCAACACCACTTCCATTCTGATCTTACTCTCAATATTTACAGTTGAGAGAAGCTACAAAGGTTCTGATGGGAATATATGAATCCAGTAAGGACGTTTTTTCCCCCTTCATTTATTAAAGATGTGGATATGAATTTTTCTTTGTCATGAAAATATTGCAGCTTTATCATGCGACATAGTTGCTGACATCATCATGTAAAAAGACCTGAGTTGGCCAATGGACTCTATTTTCAATATCCTGTTTCAGAACGCGTTCTCTAAAAAGGGCCATGCATTCTGTTCACACGACTTCTCTATTTTAGTTTGTACAGTTACTAATAAAAACGAAGTTTGGCCAGGCAGAAATTCCGCTGGGCGGTGAAATGTGCCCTTCCATCTTGAATGATTCTTATGCTATTATTACCTTTAAGGAAAAAAAAAAAAAAACGGAAGCAAATGCGGAGATAAATTAACTTTAACTTAGATTAAATCCTATAAAAATGCAAATCTGTTAAAAGAATTGACATTAAAATGCTAGATCAATCTGAGATAACTTCATGAGAAATACAAAATAATGAATAAGAAAGGGAAATGACTATCCCATCAAAACAAGAGAAGAAAAATCAACTGAAGGAGATTAAGTCATTTTGGCAACTATATTTTGAAATTAATTTTAATATGCGGAGTAAAACAAACTGCTAACTTCCCTTACTTCCCTCCCTTTTTAAAAAATTTTTACAGTATACTGTCAAAATCAACTCCAAAATGAAATGTTCCCTAGTAGTTGCATATGTCTGTTTACACTGAGCAAGTTGTTTAAGTATACGGAGATGTTTAAGTATGAAGTCAATGTCCATCATAATGAACACATAAAAGACATATTGCCGTTATCAGAAAAACAGCAGGAAAGGCTGTAATGTTTATCTGGAAAAGATTTTTGAAAGGAAGGTTGCCTTCTCTGCACTCATAGTAACTATTAAATGGTTATGACAATTTTTAACAGTAGCTCAAGAATTTCTTTATCATACTTCTTCAAGAAAGCTGCTTTTAGTTAAAACATAAAAATGGTAGTTACAAGGTTTCTGCAAACATAACTGCCATTCCATTAAGGAAATGGTGCAGCAAACAGTAAATAGTGGCCTCAAGGGAAATGTAAGTATTGATTTTATTACTGTGTTGGTTGGTTTGTATTTGCAATTGTCAACTCTAATTTTGGACTATGCTTTAAGTATCCTTAAAACTGCTTAAGGAAAGGACAAATATTAATTAGAAAATATTGATAATTATTATCCTTATGCTTTAAATATCATAAGAGATTATTCCTTTCCAGCTTTTGCTAGACTGTCTCTTAAAAATAAGAAATTTTAATTTTGCTATACATAGTAAATGAACAATCAACTCATTTTCATTAAGTCAAATTATATACTCATTTTGTATACTATAAATCAGTATTTGACTCTAGGAATAAAATCAATTACTATGAAATGTGTAAACATGGTTACACCTTTCCTTAATGTAGTTTGGAAATTTAGCTTTGAAATTCATTGATATGGAAGTTTTCGTTCACCTAAAAGACATAAAATAGCTATGAAACTAATTTTAAGTTTAGAATTTTCATCATATTGAAATAAACTTCAACTCATAGCCTCATTAAATATAAAATGATCATATACTAAAAAAATACAAATTTGCCAACTTAATATAATTAATGTTTTATATTATCATCATCATTATCTTCATCATCATAGATTTCCTCTTTACATATCACTAAATGACATTCATACATTTATGCTAAAGGTGTAATTAAGAACACAGATCATTTTCTTAAACCATGCCAGAGAGCATCTCTGCTTAATATGTAAATTTTCAACTATACCTACGGGGCTGTAAATATAGTCAGTGTTAAACTTCTACAATTAACTAAAAGAAGTGTTTATGCTACACATAAATTTTAGAAATGTCCTCTGTGGAAATCTAAAGAGGTGCAAATTAATATTAAAAAAAAACATTATGGCTGTTCTTCAGATTAAAAAACATTAAGTATTCTTAGGTTCAGAAGCTATACAGTACACTTTAAACATCGCATATCAAAAAGAGAAAGAAAACCTTTTATAAATACACACAAAATCTTCAATGTCACTAAATGCCACATCCCTAAATGAATCGATGAAGAGGGTCAAAGGAAAATTCTTCTCTTGGTTTTAACATTAAAGTCATACTTCCATTGCGTTTTAAAATATTTAGAGAGGAGAAATGTCTTAATGAAGTTAAACCTTGCTTTAATGCTATAAGCATTTTTAGAGGAAACTCTGGCAAAAGTGTACTGTAAATAGATCAAATTTTCTTAATATAGATTCTAAAAAATCAAGAGTCTTATTTATAATACATAGCTGTATATAGCAGTGATTCTCAAACACATTGGTTTCAGGATCTCTCTACACACATCGGCCATATGCCAATATTTACCATATTAGAAAATTAGGAATAAAAATATTTATTTACTAAAAAATAACTATAAGTTCATTGCATATTAGCATAAATACTGTTTTAATAAGAAATAAATATTTTCCCCAAAAATACACTTTTGCAAAATTCTTCAATGCCTGGCTTAAGAGAAGTCATTTGGATTTTCATATTACTTCTATATGAGTCTGTTGCAATGCGCAAAACACGTAGTCGTTAAAAGCTCCAGTATACTCATGAGAGAATGAAGTTTTTAAACTTCATTATTATTATGAAAAATATTTTGACCTCTTGGACTCCTGGAAAGTGTTTTGAGAGCCCTCCCCTCCATGTGCTGTGGGACCACAGTGCTGCTACATCTGATAACATTCTAGGACATCTTAGAACATCTGGATATGTATTAATTTAGTAAATCAAAAAATATCTTAATATGACTTCAGTCAATAAGAACAAGATTAGAAAACTTGCTCTAAAATTTCTTATAGAAAAGTCATTACTTCCATGCCAACAATGGAATTTTTTAAAAAGTGGAATAAGAAAGGGAAGTCTGTCTCTAGACTTAATTTTACCTCACAGGAAATAACTAGTTAGTATAGAAGCATAGTAGTCGGTAAAAGTTAGATATTGCCTTTGCCATCCTGAGTGCAGAGACTCACTCTGGACCTCTAACACTTCATCTGGAAAGTGGGAATAACACCTATTCAAGGGCAAGCACAGAATTAAGTGAGATGATGTACATGAAGCATAAAGTACATTGAACTAGGTAATTAATAATTATTAAGTAGAAAAGTCAAGGTTGAGATCACAGGTGTTGAGGTCAGACAGAAATGTGACAGGGACAAGATATTCAAGAAGCGGTATGACCTCAGTCTGTCATGTGTAATGTACCAATAATCAAGGATAAGTATCAAATTAGCACTCTGAGTAGATAATAAGCATATACGATGCACCTGTCATATAACTCATAGGGGGAGGAAGAGGAAGTGCCTGAAAAAAAAAGGGATAATTTTGCCATGTCAATTTGGAGTTTATAAAATTATAGAAAGGCAAGTATGACTATCCTTAAATATTAGACCTAAGAGGAGCACATTTCAAAACAAATAGAGAAATAGTGAATATGCCATGAATATTAGAAGTAAAAGGGAATACAATTTGAAACTGGAAAGTTCTAAAAATCCAAGTAGAACTTGACCATCTCAGTTTATAAGGAAAAGTGCAACATTCTTTCAAGGGGTTCCTTAAGTTCTTTTTTTTTTTTTTTTTTAAGATTTTATTTATGTATTTGACAGAGAGAAAGGGCACAAGCAGGGTGAGAGGCAGGCAGAGGGAGAGGGAGGAGCAGACTCCCTGCTGAGCAGGGGAGCCCGTTCAGGACTTGATCCCAGGACCCTGGCGGGAATCATGACCTGAGCCAAGGCAGATACTTAGGCAGACGCTTAACTGACTAAGCCACCCAGGCGACCCTCCTGAAGTTCCTTAAAGGTAAAGTCTCCACCTTTAGTTTCTACATTGCCTAAGCTTACCCAGTACAGGGATCAGAATAGGCATTCAGTGAACTGGCATGCAGAAAGAAGGCAATGCATTATAATTAACATTTGTGTGATGCTTTGGAATTTAAGAAACATCACTAGAATTTAACAACAAACGAACTTGCTAGGGAGCTACCTGAGAGTTTAGAATTTTAGTAACAAGAATAGTGCACAGGGGCCCCTGGGTGGCTCGGTTGGTTAGGCATCTGACTCCTGATTTCAGTTCAGGTCAAGATCCCAGTGTCCTGGAATCAAATCCCATGTCGGGCTCCATGCTCAGATGGAGTTTGCTTGCTGCCCCTTTCCCCACTCATGCTCTCTCTCTCTCTCTATCTCTAAAATAAATAAAATCTTAAAAAAAAATAGTGCACAATAGTAATGAATAAGAGCACATCACCACAGAATGATAGGGAAAATTAGCAGGGGAGTTTATTTTATTTTTCAAAAGTTTTATTTATTGAAGTATAGTTGGTACACAATGTTACATAGTTTCAAGTGTACAGCATAGTGTTTTTGACAACTCTATACATTATGCCATGCTCCCCACAAGTGTAGCTGCCATCTGTCACCATGCTTGCTATTACAATACCATTGACTCTGTTCCTTATGCTGTACCTTTCATTCCCATGACTTATCCATTCTACAACTGGAAACCTGTAACTTCCACTCCCCTTCCTCAGTTTTGCTCATCCCTCTGCCCCCTCCCCTCTGGCAAAGATCAGTTTGTTCTCTGGCTTTATGGATCAGTTTCTAGCAGGAAATTTTAAATATAATGTTGGACTAATGAAAGGCAGGAGTTAGATTGAGACAGTATAAAAATTATTTTTATTTTTAAATTAGCAGTTAACAAAAAAGGGAGGAATAGTCTTTTATTAAAGATAGTAAAAATGTTCAAACCAATCTTTTGTGATTACTCGTTTTATAATTCAGAGATATTAATACACCAAAAACATTTTTATAATTGTCTAAATTCTACAAAATTAATGAGATCTTTTTTATTCTAATATTTTAAGATCAGCTGAAAGTTTTTATAAACAACTGACCTAAATTATCTATTATATCAGTGATTGAAAAAATAGATACCAGTCCACTTCCAGATGACTTGGCTAATATGTTTTAATTGGTAAATGAAAGCCACACATTCCAGGTAATCAATAATATTCCCAGTGGCATTTTTATTTCTATCAAAATTTCATTTCTAGTTTCCCAGATGCATTCAAAGCAAGCATGAAAATTTAATTTTTAGACTGCAAAATGTCAAATGAATGTTATCCAGTTTAAAATTCAAGGAAGTGCTGTTGAGTGGGAATATATAGAAGAAAAAGAAAATAGCAAGATTATGTATGCTTTCAGCCAAAAGTATTCATAATCCTTAAGAGATTTTAAAGGTCAATAATAATGGAACATTCCCATTTTTCATCATCGTTTTCCATGGTGAAATCTTGAATAGTTATTCAAGATATTTTACTATTACTAACTATGAAAAAGAATCAGTTTGAGTTCGCATTAAATTTGCTTAATGCATATGGTTTTTGAAAATATAAAATTTGAAATGTTCCTAAGGAAAATAGAGTTTTGAAAATTTCAATTAATTACTTGATTACTTTAAGTATGGGTTAATAATATAATTTCCAATTAAAAAACTTATTTGGCCATCTTAAAAAACTGAATAAAAGACAATAACCTATATTTGACTATTTTAGACGTACCATATAAATGGAATCATGTAGTATTTGTCTCTCTGCACTGGCTTATTTCACTTAGCTGGGATGAGGAGGACATAGAGACTTGCTAATCAATGGGCATAAAGTTTTAGTTAAGCAAGATGAATAAGCACTAGGGAATTTCTGCGCAACACTGTACCTATATTCAACAATACTGTATTGCACACTTAAAAATTAAAGAGGGTGAATCTCATGTTAAGTGGTTCTACCAAATTAAAAGAAAATCATTTAAAGAAGATAATAACAATATGAAAGAACATAACTACAGCTTTTCATAACTCTCTTGGTGCACTAAATAAAATCCAACTGGTAAAGCATAAATATTAAATATATTTTAAAATGTCATGGGTTAAAATAAATAGTCTGCTTGATTATGGATAGCACCAATAAGGAAATTTGGGGGAAGTTTTGGGTTCCTACTTGTCAACATATCACTCTGTTACTTTGAAAAAACAAAATGGTTTATTAAAAATATATATTCTATGTAAAAGACCCATGAATCTATCATTAATTCTTATTGTTTTAAAGAGAGTTATTTAATTTACTAAATATTCATTCTCAAAATGCATTTTTTTATAATTGAATGCTCAGAGATTTAGAGATATATAAAATAACTACCTACTAAGGAAATACCATTTTGCTTTTATAGATATTTTATTACATCAATGGAAATTTCTCTATATCCTTCTATGACTAAACTCATAAGCTATAACATAAAAATTACTATCAACAATGTAGGCCAGCCATAAAATTCAATTAAAAATCCCTACATTTTAAGCAGTTATAGTAGCATAATGTGTAAACATGAGCTGAAGTGATGTGTAGCTCCTAGAGCATGTCACATTTAGAAAATAAATGTTTTAACTGTTTCACCATCACTTTCTCAGTGCAAAGAATCTTGAAGCCCTCTTGTTTAATCCTTACAACTTACTGGGCAAGTTAGTGCTTTTGTTAAAGAACAATGACATGCTCATACTTTTTTTTTTTTTTTTTTAGTTAAATCTGTTTAGCAGTATTGTTTTTAACACATTTTTGGACTCCAAAACATACATCCCTTGTTAAGTCATTCTTTCAACAAATATTGGTTGCAGGCCCTGTTCTAGACACAGAGATTAGCAATGAGCAAATTGGACAGCAAAGTCACAGGCCCCATGGGGCTGACGTTCTAATAATTATATGCTCAATAAATTACATGATTTGTCAGATTGTGATAAGTACCATGGAGAAAAAACAAGGAAAAAGAGGAGAGGGGGTATTTACATATTGAGGAGGTAGGAAGCAATGTAAAATAAGGTTGTTGGTTAAAGCCTTAAAAAGAAGGTAGCACCTGAAGCAGATGAGATAACAAGATCTATGGATCTCCGGAAGAAGAGGATTCCAAGAAGAGGGAACAGCAATGCAAAGACCCTGAGGCAGGAGTCTTCCTGCAGTAGTTCAGAAATGGCAAGGGGCCCAGAGTGGCTACGGGTGCGTGCATGAAAGTGAGCATAAGAGGGAAAGCAGAATCAAGAAGAATCCAGGAGCCCATCATGCAGCATTACAGGTTATCAATAGTTTTTATTATCTTACTCTACATGAAACAGGAAGAATTAGGGATGGTATACACACAACAGTGGCCTGGTCTGACAGAGGTGTTCACAGGACACTGTGACAGCTATACAGGAGCAGGCAGGAAGCAAGAAATCAGGTTAGAACACCCTCACGGTGATCCAGGCAAGAGGTGATGAAGGGGTATGAGGTGAGTGGATCTGTGGATACATCAGATGTGGGTATAAGAGAGGGAAGAGTCTTCAATGGCTCCAAGGTTTGGGGCACGAGCAAGGGAGTACAAAAATGGAGTTGCCAAAAACACAGATGAGAAGACTGAGGAACGAGTAGGTTCGGGGTAAGACCACCAATTCTTTGTAGAAATTTTACATCTGAGATGTCCTAAACTGAGTCATGTAACAGTTTTGGGAGGTAGAGTCCACAGGCAGAGAGATACTCCTCCTGAAATACGTTTTTCTCATTTACAGAGTAACCAAATGGCTAATGAGCGGATGGTCTCAAATTATACACCTTTTTCATACCTGGTTGTTTAGGTTTTCATTGGAAATAGTATATCTTAAAAATATAAAACAGTTTATTTAATATTTCGTTGTTTTCAGGATTCACACTCATTTATTAATTTAATTCATTTACTGAGTGCTCACTGAATGGGAATCACTGCTCCAAATACTGGGGACTACAGAAAGGATATGTTCTGCCCTTGAGGTAGATGACCAAGAAAGGAAAAAGATACTTTGGTGTTTATACATCTCGAGGATTTGAGAAGCAAAGTGGAAAAGTATGGCTTATATGCACTGTACTCATCTATATGGCTTAATGCACCGTGGTTGTAATAACTGTACTAGAACTATATGTGACTTTTAGAAAGCATACAAAGATGATATAAGGAAAACTATATACTGTTTTATGAAAATTAAGACAATGGCATCAAAAAGCTCAGGGAGTTAAATTATCTTATTATGTCGTATTAGAGATGCATCTCTATTTGCTATTTTACAGGTATAAACAAAGCACCTAGGTCAAGTGCATGCTCACTCAAGTGGGGAAGATCTCCATAGAAAAGGAAGCACTGGAAATGTAGATTAATGAAGGAAAAATGACATTTTTTGGCAGAAGGAACAAACAGCAAGTTTGTGCATGTGTGCACACACACACACACCTTTGTGGGGCAAATAATAATAGCCAGTGCTTTTAAGGAAAAGTTGGGGCATGGGGGGTGGAGCATAAAAAGAGAGTCCAACAACATTGCAAAACATTCATTTCCAATTCCAAAAGACTTAAAATTAAATCTTAATCAAGCTTAAAGAAAACCAGTATTTTGAATGATAAATACAACTCAAACTAGTCATCTCAAATTTATTTATTGGTTTACTTCTCAAATTAGTATAGTAAGGTATCATTTTTGTGATGTAATATGATTGAAGGTCCTTCTAACCTAAAATCTCTTGCACTTGTTTGAGGTGTTATTTTCTATTTTGTGTTTTACGTTAATGTGTAATACCTAACATTTGGTCCATGGGTTTAAATATACATTAATTTTTTCCCAGTAAAGACAAAAATTATTGGAAAAGCCCTCTACCAAAATCACTTCTCCACCTCCCATATTGTGATTTCATGGCGAGGCTCCAACAGTTCACCCTGTGGTTTGGGCTGCAAACTTTGACATCCAATCAGTATTCAAATCCTAGTTCAACCATGTCAAAGTGCATGATCTTGGGGAATTTGTTTCACTCAGTTTTTCTCTAGATCAGGGAGAATCATCATTGTTCCTGCCTTCTTATTACATTGTTATATTGAATGGCTTAACACAAGTAAACACACTGGCTTGTCCATCCATAGTAAGTGCTCAGTAAATTGTAGGCACTATTATTAACATGAGTAGAATTGTTTTTTTGAAAGAGAAGGATAGGGGTGTCTGGGTGGCTCAGTCGGTTAAGCGTCTGCCTTCGGCTTAGGCCATGATCCCAGGGCCCTGGGGTTGAGCCCCATGTGGGGCTCGCTGCTCAGTGGGGAGTCTGTTCCTCCCTCTCCCATTGCTCCTCTCCCTGCTCATTCTCTTTCTCTCTCTCTCAAATATATAAGTAAAATCTTAAAATCTTAAAAAAAAAAAAAGAAGAGGACAGAAATAGTTAAACATCTTCTATCAATATGTGCTAGCTGAAATTTGATTTCAATGTACTGTAGGCACTGGGGACTTGGAGAGAACTAAAGCTGGAGTCATAATGTAAGCAGTGTGATAACTTTTACTATTTAAAATTTATTATTGTTTACTTGTATATTCTATAAACTGCTTTTGTGTTGTGGGAAATGTATAGAAATAATTTTTATTTATAAATGGTTTATATCATAAATTTCCCTTAAAATAATGTTCAATAGGGTTCTAATTGAGAAGGAAATCTCAAAAGTCTATCCTAACTGCTATGTATTTAGAAAATGGTATTTGCAGTCCGGTTTCAACTTGAACTACCATTCACCATTTATTTAAAATAGAAAATCTATTTTCATAGCTGTACTTCCAACTCAACAGAGAATCTCCCTCGGCAGTAATGAAAATTATGTGGGAACTATACTGAGCACAAGAAATTTGCTAATTTTCCACATTTGTAAAGGAAAATAGTCTTAGTACAAATTTACCTCTGGTTATTCTTATAAATTATTCATTCTCAAATCAGGGGTGGCACTCATCCTTTGCAAGTGTCTTACTCTCAGAGTTCTCCTTACTTATATTTGGATAACTCTCTTATTTATATCAGGATATAGCTCAAAACATATCACTTTCCTGAACCTCAAAATTCTATTATTAAAATCTAAAGATAAAATAAGTCAAAACCTGACAATATTGTTATAATTTCAACCTTCATGCTGATGATATAAATAAAGAGACATATGAGCTTTCATTTGAAAAATGAGTTTTAATAGGATGACAGAACTGCACTATTCACATATTTAAAACAATTCAATACCACTTCAGACAAAATTGCTGAAATTCTCTGACCCACAAATTAGAGGCAAGCAAGTAGCTAAATCAAATGAATTAGGAGTAAAATTTCATTAAATGTAATGTAATTTGGGCATTAAAGAGATTTATGAACTATGCAACCCGAATGGCAAAAATACTGTTAAACAATTCCTGGGCTTCCAGGGCTAGAAAAAGAATACCCTCTCCCCCATTCTGAGCAGAAGCAATAGAGAGAACTTTTGTATACCATCTACTCATGTAGCATCTTCAGAGTTTAATTTAAAAGAGAATTTGACGAAGCCTTATGTATTTGATTTGGAAAGGTAGAGTGGGAAAGATAAATTAAGATCTGTATCTCCAGGTGTGTACTATTATGTATGCATGTAAGTAAAAGTCATTCCAACTCCCCTGAAAAATATACCTTCTTACTTTCTGTATTTATATTATTTTGATTCAGTAACTTTATTAAAATGGGAATGGTTAGTTACAGTCTCATTAATTCCATACTAATATTGAACATTTCCTTTGTGTGTATAATGAAAACAACTTTCAGGGTTTTTTTTGTATTAATTCTTTACACACAAACTCATTTACACACACACATATACACACAAGGAAATTTAAAGTGCTAAGCTCTAATGTGAGAGTGTGTTTGGAATAATAAATATATAAAATATCTGAAGTGAAAAAGCAGAATAAGAATCTTTAATATAATTTCCACTCTTAGTATAAAATCACGATCACTGGCATTAAGGAGTAGGGCCAAAAAATCATATGACAATATTTCAAGATTTTAATCACTTATTTGAAATAAATACCCAGAAAAGGAAATTATGGTTGTTTGTGTATTTGTCACAAATATAATGCAACTAAAAGATTCAGATATGCTTGATTACCATGACCAATGAGAAGAACACTGATGTTGTAGAAAGAACTTAGATTTTGAAATCAAAATTACTGGATTCAGATCCTTCTACATACTAGGTTGGCCAAGTCAAAAGAACTTTCAGAACCTTAGTTCCTTTCTTCAAAATATTGCAAAGCATATGCAAAAGATATTCATTCAGAATAGCCATATAAGCTAATTTGACCAAAAAGCGTTTCCACTTTTCAAACTGTTTATGTCCAAACTTTGAGATAAATGTAGATACACTTAGCTTAATAAAGCCTCTCTGTGTGATTTTGTTTTCTCTGCACTTAAAATTATAAGGCATAAAATGAGGATCTAGGAAACCATGAGATATGGAAAAAGGCAAGGAAAGGAGCAGAATGAAAACGAAGGATCCACTATAGTTTTCTTCAAATACCTGAAGGACTCTCACATTCTAAGTGGTCATTGTGCATAATTTACACAAACACTTTCTAACCAAGTTTTCCACAGATGGAATTGTGTAATGGATATGAAATAACTAGTGGTTTTCAAGTTTATATTGACAAAAACATGTAAATGAGCCTCACATCAAGAAAAGTCAATTAGACTAGAATTCAGTGGTTCTCAAAACTGGCTTTTCACTGGCAACACCAGGAACTTAAAAAACAATACCAATACACAGATCCTACTCATATGGACTATGATTTTGTTGGTTAGAAGTAAATCTAGATTTTTTTTAAAAAGCTCCTTCCTTCTTCTGTGTGTTAGAAAAGCCAGTTATGGCTCCTGCTCCTGAAAGTAATGGTCTTATGAAGAAGGGGTCTTGTGGCACCCAGAGCCTGGTGCCTTAGGCAGTATCTCCAATATGTGCTGCCAGTGCTTGCTCTGCTATTGTGTATTGGGACTTCATTAAAATAAAAAACTTCTGCACAGAGAAGGAAAGAACAAAACTAAAAGGCAACCGATGGAATAGGAGAAGATATTTGCAAATAACTTATCTGATAAAGGGTTTGTATCCAAAATATACAAAGAAATAAAAAAAAAAAAACTCAACACCCAAAAAACAAATCATCCAATTAAAAATGGATGACATAAATAGACATTTTTCTAAAAAATATATAGATAGCCAACAGACATATGAAAAGATGCTCAACATCACTGATCATCAGGGAAATATAAATCATAATTACAATGAGATATCACCTGACACGTCTCAGAATGGCTAAAATCAACAATAAGAAACAACAGGTATTGGCAAGGATATAGAGAAAGGGGAACCCTCTTGCACTGTTGGTGGGCATGCAAACTGGTGCAGACACCATGGAAATCAGTGTGGAGGTTCCTCAAAAGGTTAAAAATAGAACTACCTATGATCCAGCAATTGCTCTACTGGGTATTTACCCAAAGAATACAAAAATACTAATTCAAAGGAATACGTGTACCCCAATGTTTTAGCAATATTATTTACAACAGCCAGATTATAGAAATTGCCCAAGTGTCCATTGACAGATGAATGGATAAAGAAGATGTGATATATGTATACAATGGAATATTACTCGGCCATAAAAAAGAATGAAATCTTGCCATTTCCAATGACGTGGATGGAGCTGGAGAGTATTATTCTAAGCAAAATAAGTCAGTCAGAGAAAGAAAATTTCACACGATTTCACTCCTATGTGGAATTAAGAAACAAAGCAAACAAGCCAAAGGAAAAAAGAGAGAGAGGGAGGCAAACCAAGAAACAGACTGTTAACTATAGAGAACAAGCTGATGGTTACCAGAGGGCAGGCAGGTGGGGAGACGAGTAAAACAGGTGATGGGGATTAAAGAGTGCAGACAACCTGAAGAGCACAGGATGAGGTATGGAAGGGCTGAGTCACTATGTTGTACTCCTGAAGCTAATATTACACTGTATGTTAACTAACTGGAATTTAAATAAACTCCCCCCCCCCTCAAAAAATAAAGCTCCCTGGAAGATTCTAATACGCAATTAGGGTTAAAAAGCCCTAAGCTAGCTGAACTATATAGTCCCTTTTGACTCAGAGTTCATTATTCCAGGAAAAGCACAACATGAATAATCATATATATGCCAAAGTAGGATTTTGCCTTATACCCTCTATTAACCCAATACAATTCAAAGAACTAGTAGACAAATAACATCATGCTATTTTGTGGTACTTTTCTTTTGGAAATGGTTTATTTACATATGGCCCTGACCCTGTACAACTTTTTGCCTGCCTGAGGCAAGCTGGGTAAGAACTTCTGGTGTCCATGGAGAGATGGTAAAACCTCCCAGGCATTATTAGAGTGATTAATATAGTTAAGCCTGCTATCTATGTGAAAAAATATTCTTATAGAACTGATATATTTTGTCTTTCTTCGACGGGAAAAATCATTATGAGAAGAATATATTATTTTCGAATTACTTATGCTGCATTGCATAGTTACCTTTCAAATTGTCCTTCAACACAGGACTATATAGTAATTTATCACTTAGTATTGCTTTCTGGATTTTATTTTTTGTGTTTGTGTAGTAATTGAGTTGATATGTGAGTTTTATGCTTCAGATATAGAATGAAACAGCATGTTTTGATACTTTCACCCATTTTATGCTATTGGATGAATACCTCTAAGCTCAGAATCTCCTTTACCCGTCTTTTTTTCCCTAAACAAAACAAAAACAGATTATTACTTTGTTTTAAAGACTTTTGAGGACTTTTTCTAATATGAATAAAGTATGTACCAAGTTAGTAGTCTAGTAACGCTTCAGGATATTTTATGATTTGTAGTCAAAAAGTGAAAGATGAGGAAAATTACATTTCACATCTATGAAGCTAATGTAATCACCGATCATGTAGCATATTTTAAAAAATGTACAACGAATTATGTTGTCAGGTGCCAAAACACACAATTTCAACATTGGCTCTTTCATAGACTTTGTGTATATTACGTAATATTCTTTTACATAATTTGTGTAATGCTAAACAATGAGGCACGCTTAGCCAGATATTTAATATAGTGAAGAGTCCCAAATTTAACATGAATCTAACATGAAGGGAATACTACAGGCTTATGCAAATATATTGACTAATGGTTGTTCGGAGACACAGCGAAATTGGACTATCAGGCTATAAAAACCTGACAAGCTGGCTTCAGTGAGCTAACTTGATTCTATAAAGGTGGTATTATCCTTTTAAAAAGAGTGTTTTATACTCTGGGAAACTTAACACAAAACCTCCTCTATCTTTTCAACATTTCCTCTAACAATTAAATTTTGTGTATATGTATCCAAACGTGCACATTTCTTAAAGTGTTTTCTAAATAAATACAAAACAAACTACATCATTGCAAGTCACTAAACTATTTGGCCAAATAGGAGACATTGTTAAAAGAAAAATCTGTGTGTGTTTTCTTTAATTACAAAGACCATATCTAATTTTAACTGCCTCCTTTTTTTCTTAATAATGAGCTGACCTTCTATTCTCCTTAACCCTTCTTTATCAAAGCCATCTACACCCACTTTGCCTTCTGTTTCTCTAATCTGCAATTATTTATGTTTTCTTCATGCTGCTTTGTCCGCCATGGGAGCAAAATTGTATTTGGTGAAATATAGAGCTAATTATACCATGAACCCAGCAACAAAAAGACAGAGCAGATGTTACTTCAGACGTGCTAAAAGTCCTCATGCTTAATGTGCATATACTAAAACACTGAGCAGAGTCGTCAAAAACAATATCTAATCAAGGCAGTTTTAGACATGCAAATCTTTTTAACACCAGAGTTAAATGGAGAAATTCTGTCAATAATATTTTCAGTACTCACCATGTGCTTGCCAGAATAATTATATTAAGTAGTGATTTCTAATTAATATAATAAATGTGTGAGTCCACATTGTTTCTATCCCAGGGGGGTAGAAATCTAGGGAGGCAGAAATGGAGATCATATGCTGTGAGTTAATAATACAACACACAATGTTTTCATTGAGAATGTGTTTCCATGATGCCAAAAGAAGCAGTTTTAATATTTTTAAGTTAACCAATAAAACATACTGTATTCTATTCTATGTTTCATTCACAGTGAATCATTTAAATTATCTATTTAATTGGGTATGGAATTGATAAAAGTTAAGATAAATGTCTCTTTGCTTAACATAGTTCCATTTATGACTCAGTTTCATTTTTGTTTTGTAAATATGTGGGTACATAAATATGTGAGTGTACTATCATGACACAATGGTTACTTCTTTTCTTTCTTTTGCAAAAAGTGAAAATGATTCTTGACATATTGGGTTTAAGTCAATATTGCTTGTCATGAAGAAACTGATGTCCCGCCATTGTGACCTGTACCCAAATGGTAAATTACTTCAGGAAAATACCAAAATGCTTTTCATGCAGTGTAGTGACTAAAAACAATTCCAACTACACTAGTGTGAAGTCACTGCAAGAGGGCAGTATTTTAATGACATACTTTCTGCTGAAAGAAGTGTGCCTACACCACAGGGTGTAAAGCCCCTTCTGAGATCTAAAACTTAGTGGGCTCAGCACACCAAACCTCCCTCCTGGTGAGTGTTAAGTGTGTGCATTGAGTGGCTGGGCTGGGCATAGCTTTCAATGTTTCTTTTAGGAAAATAAAGCACCTCTCTGCAGAGCTGTGATGGTTTCACTAAAGAATTCCATCATATTAAGAAGTCTATAAATCGTTCTCTTTTCTGTATTATACGCAAAGTCTAAAATACAGTAGTGTCTGGTTTACACAAATGGCCACTTTTGAAACATTATACGTTGGACAGTTGTAAATAGGATAAGTGTTCTAACAGCTATTATTTTTAAAAATTACCTATAGAGAGAAATATATATTTATATGTTGGAAACATTACATCAATCCAAAAGTCATGTTTTAATTAAAGTACATTATGTGTATGATATAGATATAGGTGATACCCTTTATAAATATTACCCAATGTAAATAAAATTGTGAAAAGTGATTATTTATTATGAAAGAGAATAAAGGCCTATTTGTATTTTCAAAAGAACGTGAGAGCAACTTTGATATTTCTATCAATGCTAAATACACTATAACCGTTGAGATGATGCATCCACTTAGTCTCTTCTAGTTTAAGCCATTATGTCGGATATGAGGACACCGATACGATAGTCACAAAAATTATCTGGTATAATAAATGTATTTTTAAAACTCTACTTATGAAATGGAATGTTAGCATATTGAATGAATATTAAAGTGCAATATAAAACCATTTCATGTAATTTAACAAGCTTCCATGATTACTGATGTTTTCAAATCTTATTTTCTAATTTGTTAATTTTTCATTTATCTTATATTTCAAAAAGTACTTAAAAACCTAAATGCACAGTTACCATAAAAATACTTCATGAATCAAGAAACATCAAATCAAAAGATTAAGTGAAAAATGAACTAAATATTCTAAAAGACAAAACAAACAAGGTCAATCCTTCAGCTTTCCACAGTGGAACTTAACTACTTTGATGTTCAGGAGGCCAAACAGAACCATTGCGGATGGAATACTAATCGTAACTCTACCAACTTTGTCATCCATGTGCTCGGAAGCATGAACAACTTCTCATGAGGCCAAACTATTCAACATTACTTTTGAAAAGTAAAATATCCAAGCATAGAGATTCTGGCTTTATACTTTCCAATAACTGAGGCCCTTTTAGGAATTAAGACAAACCAAGGTGATATAACTGAAACAGAAAATGAAAACATATTTTGTCCCAGCTTGTCCTTGGTATCTAAATAGAAACTATCTCAACCAGTAGATTATGAGAGTAAACTCCATACCTGAGAGAACCCAGGTGCCAAATGGTAATGCAACTATTCACTCATTTAGCCCCTCCTACATCAAAGGCACTATCTTATCATCTCTAGCATCATATCCTGTTAATAAGTCAAAACAAAGGAACTTTCAAAGGAGATATTTGGCCTACTAGTATTTTAATCAAAATAATAAACAGAAATACTTCCTTTGATCTCGTTTAGTTTTTTTCCTCCCATTGGCAAAGTAGTCTATAAACATATACATGAATGAAGCAGTATTTATGCAAAATGGCTTGAATTCCAGAACCACTACAGATGTAGCTCACTTTAACAAAATGCATTATATTGAAGCGTTTCCTAAGTAGTGGATTGATTTAAAATTTGATTAGATAAAACTCCTGTTTACATGGAACATTCTAGAAAAAAATTCATAGATCTCTATGCCTGTATATTAAAAGAATCTAATGTTTTACATGTTTAATATATTTAGTTCACTGAATCAATAACCATATTTTTAAAATACTAAACTTCTACTACTTCCACATATTCTTTATATCAGGGATATAGTCCCTCACTTGAATCATACATGATTTTAATGCAATATGATGTCATTTTTTTAATAAATAAATTAAATAACAGGATTTGATTTTTAATACCAAAGGAAATATTTGAGTATGACTAATTCCACTCTCTGAAATCACAAGATCAGTAATTAGAAATATTTTAAAATTCAAGGATTTAGGACATTTGGTATAATATGAACATGACACTAAGCTCTAATGAATTTTAAATATAGCTATTGAATATATTAAATATGATAAAATGTTTCATAGTATGAATACTTAGAAACTAATTCCTTTCCACACAATAAAAATATGTATCCATGTAACATTTTTGAACCTTTACCAAAGAAATTTTTCCCACCAAAAAAGCTGGCTCGTACTTTAAGAGAGAGATTTGTATGATGTGAAAAATTAACTTGTGATTCTTCCTATTCATCAACTAACTCTAAGTTATGCTTGGATTAATAATAAAAATTTACAGTGTCCCTTTCCTTCCTCATGAAATCTAGAAAAGAGTCTGGAGAAGAGGAGAAGTGAAGACAGACAATATCTCCCAGGTACTCACTCTGTGTAAGGGAAAGTGATCTTTGAACATTGCTATGAAGACAAGATACGATGTACCAAACCAAACAATAACTTACACTCTATAGGGATTGTGGATGACCTCATTGTGTTTGGTAGCGCTTTGTAGCTATTCTCTGCTGGTCTGGCAGAACTGACATACCTACCACTGAAGCCACATTACTGTGACACAGTGATCAATAATGGTGTTCCTCCAACTTAGCACTCGCTTCCTTTGCTAGTTCACAGAGATGCTAACTCTTCTTCTATATTGTATAGGATGATTAAATTTGCAATAATGCTTAATACATCACAGGCCTTATGATACTTACATAAATGTATACATATACAGAGAGAGATAGAGAGAGAGAATAAATTTGAGTGTAACCAAGATTTTATTTAAGCTGTCCATTTAAAAACTCTTTTATCATGTTTCTTACATGGTAAGAATTGATTTCTACTAAATCAACTTGATAACTGCCAATGCAATTCACATTTATTTAAAAAATAGTAAATGCTAATCTTAAATTTATTCTCAGGAAATAATCGAAAATAAAAATATTTTCAAGGATTGGAGAATTAAAAGTAGGAGTATTAAAATGATTATGATATGACAGGTATGAAAAACCTTCTTGGTAGTTTGAATACAAAGGTATCAAGAGGTAGAATGAGTGTTGAATTTATGTTGTGGAAAATTGGTCCCAAGTTGGTTTTCCACTTCATCAGAAAGCACTTTTGTCTTGTATGCAAACAGTTAATGAAGCATGCCAACACTGAATTGTTTTAACTAGTGTTAGAAATACTTCACCTTTTTTCCTCTCTTTTTCTTTTGGGAACATAACTAACATAGTGAAACACCTTCGATTTCAGAGCCCGATTCTATTTTTCAGGTAGGACGAAAGAATAATTATTCATGATTTAAATATTTTCATTTTTATTTATGAATTATTCTCTAGTGAAAGGTAGCGAAAGACCCATCATTTCTGTTGCACAATAATAAGTGTATGATGAGAATGATCTAGTCATTACATTTTCATCCAGAAGCTACCTTTGGTTTGAGTATTTTGAAGCAGTGAGCCTTTTGATTTAATTTTTAAAGCCTCTGGCAGGTGGCAAAATTTTGTTCCAACAACATTCATGTGATTGGGAACAAAGGAATTCTTTCAAGAGGTTTGTGGTTTTACCTTTATACCACTTTCAAAGAAAATGGGATGATCATTTCTTTCATATTAAAATTAAAATAAACATAAGGGCAGGAAAAATTACACATTATAGCAAATAATTGCACTTAAAAAAAGAGCTTTTCATAGATTTATTCAGACTATACTTTATACTCATAAAAACATAGTGTTCACCTGCATAACTTTTTCACAATATGATAATTTAATCCTTACAAGGCATGTCTTCTATTTGATATTAAAAATTCCAATTTTAAATTCAATTGTACAGGCTCATTATTATTTTGTATAAAATGTTATACTTTATATGCTATGATCTTAATATTAAGAGAGTTAGGTTGTAAAGTTACTAACCCATGTAATTCTAAAATAGTTTTTCTAAGTGCCTCAAATAAATGCATTTCTGATATCACTGTTACTTGGAAAAAAGAGAGTCTGTAAAAAATATTGCACTAAAATATGTTTGACTTTAAAAGCCAGGTTTAAATTTCAATTATCATCAAATATCAATAGTGTTTGTCCTTTAGAAGTTTGGTTGTTGGCATTTTAATTCTAAGAAAAAATACTCTGGATAAAAGTAACTAGTAGGTTATGATCAACTGATTTCACTAAGTATATACAAAGATTTTCATTGGCAATAATATATATATTCTTATTGCAGGGCTGGTACAAAGTAGCATTGCAATAGTACTAAGATTCAAACTCAGAACTTCTGATGCCTCCCAGATGACACACTCCAAATTAGATTCATAAATGGTATTTATTACCATACGGCTACTGGAACATTCTTAATAATAAACTTTACCTTCAAGTCCTCAAATATAAATAAGTCAATTAAAATATACACTTTCAGGGGCACCTGGTGGCTCGGTCAGTTAAGCGGCTGTCTTCGGTCCAGTCCCTCATCTGACTCCCTGCTCGGCGGGGAGTCTGCTTCTTCCTCTTTGTCTGCCCCTTCCCCCCTATGCTCCCACTTGCTCTCTCTCTCTCCCTCTCAAATAAATAAATAAAATCTTAAAAATAAAATAAAATATACACTTCTACAAATGTCTCAGATTAGCTCAATAGCAAATGCTGTTTGAAATGAATAAGATATTTCTGTTCACTTAATTTAACTTAAAACTAAATTATTCTAGGGTCAATAAGGACTAGCGTACAGTGGTACTTCAAAAGGAAAATACATGGACTTTGAGTATGCCAAATTCATTCTATTATTTTTCTATAATAATTAGTAATCTGTGCCAATGAGAGAACTGGAGACTTTGCAAACTTCAGATGCACAGTCCACAGTGAATTTACTGAATACCTGTCACGGAACATACAGATCTAGTTTGGGGAAATAAACGTATAAAGATTTGGGAGATATAACTGTATCTGCCTTTAAGAAGATATAGTGTAATTGAGGAAGATATGAAAGGGGTTCTAAGCCACATGGGAGTTTGGACAAGAAGAAGAATGAATTGAGTTTTTTGTTTTTCTTTTTCTTTCTTTTAAACCTTGACAGGACAAAAACAGAAACTCTTTCTTTAAAGCAAGTAATATTTTATAATACAGATGTTAAGCAACATTAATACTATAATAAAGTTTACTCTAAGCCACTACTAAATAAGATAGAGTAGGCAATACAAAGTGGATTATTATGTACCCAGTCCTTGGATTGGAACTATGGAGACTAAAAAATAGAAGTAGAAAATCTGTATCATCCGTAACCCTAGAACAGAAAACTGATGCCATTTCGTCACCATGGCAGGTTATCACTGCATTTATCTTAATTTATATACATGTGTACATGCATATGTATGTAAATACATACGTGTGTATCACAATGTTATATGCATATAGGGATATGTCGATGTCTCCCTAGTGCAGCATACATACCGTAAAGAAGGAACCATGTTCTTTTATTCTAGATTGAAGGCTGAAATAGACTTATATAATATTAGCTATTGTTCTAGCCAATGCAACAAGCTAAACTCAATGTGTAAGAATGTATATTATTAAAAAGCATTCTGATATTAAGTTGGTAAAAGGAAAAAAAAATTCTCATCTTAATACATAAACTTTCAGATGCCTTCAGAGAATATTATATACAAGGGAGAGAAAAGAAACACATTCTTCATTGATCTAAAGGCAGAAAACCAATATTCAACTTTGTTTTCAAATCTGGACAATCCACTCAGTTGAGATACCAAAATATAAAATAAAAATAAAAAGCAAAACCACCTGGATAGAGGATAAAACAAGTATTCTCATTTGCAGTTGATATGATTGTCTTTCTAGAATTTTCAAGTTGAAAAGATAGAGTTTGGACAGGATAATAGGATTCTGTAAACTGTTATCACTACTAAACATAATTAAGAGGTAATACCTACCACTCTGATATGAAATGAGAACTAGACAACAAAGCAGGAATACCTATATGGCTTATAGAGGCTTATAAAATTATATTCCAAGTTATATTTTATTTTATAAGGCAAAATTCTACTGCCTACACATGAAAGTAACAATGGTCATGTACCTTCAATGCAAAGCCGTGCTTATACACTTTTATTCAGATATGTGGCAAAATTGCTTTTGTTTTTAGTAACTGGATGCTATTATATATAAGAACAAACTAAAAAGCATCTCCTAGTTGCCAAAGATGAATCATAAAGAGAGACCATCCATGTAAGTCACAGAAACATACATATACGTATGTATTTCTGCAAACACATGCACTGGTAAAAATTCAATATATTATTATAACACAAAGACATAAACTTTGAATATAATTGCATTTTGGCAATAATTTTTCCAGATATGGATATTTTACACTGATTAGAAATATTCTTGGATTTTATTTGTTTGGTAGACAACTTCATTAAGCTTGGTGGTTATGGTAGCAATAGTTTACTTATTTAATAACTCTTAGTAAGCAAGAAGCAAAAACAAAACTCTCTTAACTGTCTCTAGAAATTCTGGTGCTAAATACATATCATGAAAGGTCCTATACACATAACACTTCAGAGAAATTTTTAATTTCTGAAATATTTGATCGATTAATGTATTTTTCTGATTGCTTGCTTAATGTAAAATAGGAGAGAAATCTAACCTGACAATAGCTCTCGTGTCTCTCTCTCTCTCTCTCTCTGACATTTGAGCCCCTACACACAAAGCAAATCACAGCCAGAATGAGATTATGACGCAATGATCTCGTTGTGAATGTTGCATTATGGCTCAGGCCGTGCCTAAGCGGCCCCTCGGTACTTGTGCTTACAGCAATTTGAATTTCTCTGGTAGCTCAGTATTATTTATGGCATATTTCAGACTTTCTCGTCATCAAGGGAGAACCGTGTCAAGTTCATGAGAGTTTTGCAAGTAAGATGCAGGAAAGAAAGGAGAACATTTTGAGTAAACAGGAATTTGTGGTTTGTTATAATTTTGGGCGTTTAAAACTGAATTGGTTGCAAAATTATCTTTGACAGTTGTATTCAATATCATCTTGTGTACTGAATAGAAAAACCAGTAGTGTTTATTAGTGAATCAACCATGGGCATATTCAGCCTTCAATTCACATGCAAAGCACCTGTTTGAAGAACAAGTGCTAAGGTTTTAGTATTAATAGTAGAATAGACCTTCAACAGGGGCCTATATGAAATTCTGCTGTTTATCTTTTTTGAAACTCCTGTTCTGGCAAACAGGTGGTTTCTTATACCTGCAGTATTTCATTTCCTCATGCACAGCTGTGTTAGAAAATGTTTGGTTTTTATGAACCACATGCCAGACTTGGCAATATTTTTATAATGGACAGGAAAAAGCAAATTGTATTGCTTCATTTATTTTTCCTTTACCAGCAATGTAAATGTTCAGATGTAATATCACATGCTTTCTTCATAGTCAACTTTTGTAATATAAGCAGCTGTTTCTCTAGAAATATGGACAATAGCATGAATTCATCCCTAAATTCACATGCAAAATAAAACACTGCTGATGAAAGCTTTTTTTTTTTTTTTGGCCTCCTTTTTTATTATTATTCATAAAATTCCCTAGGTATGCATGGTACTTTATAGAGCATATAAAAAGACAAGGTCCCTGCCACAAAGAGTTTATAGCATAATCCAAGGAACATATCATATAAAAAGCTCAGATATAGAGAATACATATTATTTGGGGGACAATCATAGGAGGATGACTTAAAAATAGTTATTAAACAAGGATATAGGGTCACAAAAGATATTTTTGTTGTTATATCTTTTAGGACAATTTGTTGGTTAGGGGTAAAAAAATGGAAGGTGATAAATAATAAAGTTGACAGAGTACCAACTCAAATTTTATTTTCAAATTCTCCATAGTCTGTGAATTATGTCCAAGGAATCTAAATGCCTTACTATATCCTGTTCTCAAGTCACCAGAGTAACATCCTCCCTTCCCTCTCCATAATAGGGAGGTTGATTTGAGTGACTTCATAATTCCATATACTTATATCACATTATACAATCACAGAATTGTATCTATTGAGAGATTTAATTCTAACCACAACTAACCAACTTCAGTGAAGTAAGATACATGAAGGTTACATTATGTCGTCAAGTTCACCTGGAGAGTTACTAGTAAAATCACACTGGAAATCAACTTCCTGGATTTCTATTTTAATATTTTAAAAAAATGAACCTTCCTTTCCCTCTTGTAATAACTGGAATAAACACTAAGGTAGCAGACCAAACAGTGGGCCCTGTCTTCAGTGATACTACCTTAAAAGTCACAAAATGTCAGGCAAGAAATGATGTCCTTTGAGATTCAATTTACTCATCTGTAAAATGGAAATGCCAACAATATTAACATTTTATGCCTCAGACTAAATGGAAAGAAAAAGTAGATGTGAAAATGAGAATAAAAACTTTACATGGTAAAACCCTGGAATGCTGACACTGAACAAAATGCAGCTTGAACTTAGCTCTGAAATGAAGGAAATATTCTAACTGGTAAGAGCAGAGAGGAATTCCAAGAGTAAAGAGAAAGCCAGCAGTAACATGGATATTGATACAAAGGTATTCTTGCCTAACAGAGCACACATTTAT
Organism: Ursus arctos; assembly: GCF_023065955.2. Lineage (NCBI taxonomy): Eukaryota > Metazoa > Chordata > Mammalia > Carnivora > Ursidae > Ursus > Ursus arctos. Next base: position 33,898,095 of record NW_026622764.1, on the reverse strand, counting down.
TAAGCATTCACTCAGGATTTTTTTTTTTAAGTTTTGAGTATTTAGAGCCATTATTTTTATTTATTTCTAAATTCATATAATTTAATTTAACTGACTTTTTAAAAACAATTAGCTTATAAATTCTTCAACAATTTAACAGCTGATTTTTGTGAGCCAGCTCCGGCCCGCCGCCATCTGCCGCCAAAATGCAGAGGTGTCCCTACCAGAAGTTATCTCAAGGCCGATTCTAGTTCCCAAATCCATTTCCCTCTGAGAATATTTGTTGAACAACCATAGGCTGACAAAACATGCTGGTCAATGCAGCGAAGCCAGCCCTGCCCTCAGCAACCTGTCTCATGGAGGAGGATGGTCATGAAGCAAAGAGACTGGCAAATAAAGGTTATAAATTCTTCAAGGTTCTCCAGAAAGAACAGCATGGTATGGCATGCCGCAGGTCGAGAGAATGAGAGAACTAACAACCTCGCATTCGGGAAAGGATAGTAAGCAGGGACTGGACAATGAGCAGGAGTTACAAAAAGCAAGAATAAAGAGAAGAGAAGCCCACTGCCCAGACTTAAGAAAGCCTAGAAGAAAGGTACGCAGTGCATTTGGGGAACTGAAGAAACATGGGGAGAACATAAGCGGAAGCGTAACTCTCAGGGTTTTGAGAGCAGAGGTAGAGTACATTCCTTATTGTGTAGCGTCTTCCAGGCCACGCCAAGGAAGTTGAATTTTCTCCGAGGCACAAGAAAAGCCATTGAAGGCTTTTTAAAAGGCAAATTTCATGATTTAATTTATGCTTTACAATCACCACAGTCAACTGTTATAAGGAGCAAGGACATCAAAGACAAAGAGTAAAATCAGGCATAATCAGGATTATACCACACTGGTGGGAGAGGCAATGGGGAGAGGACTATGAATAGTACATATGGCTTGGAAGAAGAATGAACAGACATAGTGAAGTATAGAAATGAAAGTAGATGCAGGATAAGGGAAGAGAGACATGTCATGTGTGACTCTAAATTTTCCAAATTGGACATGTAGGTTTTTTAAAAAGGTTGATATTTTACTGAGTTTGGGAAACACTTGAGTCAGAGTCCATGCTGGGGCAAGAGATTATATTTATTTATGATTCATTTTGCTTGAGACCATACAAAAAGTCTTGTTATGGATATTTATTTATTTTTAAAGAGAGAAAGTGCACGCACAGGGTGGGGTGGGGGAGGGTAGGGCGCAGAGGAAGAGGGAGAGAGGGAATCTTAAGCAGGATCCATGTCCAGCACAGAGCATGAGGGTGGCTTAATCTCAGGACCATGAGATTATGACCTGAGCTGAAATCAAGAGTTGGAGGCTCAACTGACTGAGCCACCCAGGCAGTGTTGTGGATCTTGAAATGCAAGAGGATAGTCTATATCATTTAGAGGACAGGAGAGACTATTAACCCTATAAAATTTAATTACCAGATTGCACACTTTTCTGTGGAATGAAAGCTACACAAATTCCATTGCTTCCATCAATCTAGAGCTCACTGTTGGTTGATCTGCTTTGAATAACATTACATATTGTATATATTCTACAAGAGCCATTTCAAGGAAATGGGTATGACAATGGGTGGCATAGAAACTACTTGAGGGATCCTGAGAAATATCTTCACTTGATGTAATGCGCAATAAACTGATACATGGAGGAGAAAAAAATCATTAAAGTTATTATTAACCCAAATATGATAAGGGAAACAGATAACAAGTGTAGCTATAAATAATAAAAGATAGCCTTAACATAAAATTGCCACAATCATAAAAATCCTCTCAAGATTGAAGAAATCATTTGGATATATCAGTTACTAAAAAGGAAGTAACTATGTCTTTTGAAGATAATGTATAATTAAGATATTCATTAGAGATATACATATCATAAATCATAAAAGTAAATGTAAAAATTTCTATACATTAACCTTAGGAAATTATCGAAAATTATATTTTAAGGTTATCTTTAATTCAAAGTAAATCTAAAGAAGTTGTAAAACTTAAACCATGAAATCATGTGTACTATTGTTATGCCTAGATGTATGGAAGTCAAATTTAATTTGAAAGTATAAATAAAATATAGCTTCCATTTAAAAGCTTCAAACTTACTTCAATTCATAAGTATAGGAATAATTTAAACCATTTTTGCACATTATTTTATCTATCAATAGTAATTAACACAGTCTTAATCTGGCTAATGTTAATGACCACTGTTCTTCCATAAATCCCAGTTAAACCAAGCTTATTAAGGACTAATTAAAGGAAGTCTTATGTGCACTGAATAAAGTAATGTCAGTTTTTAGAGTTGGAGTACGTATTTGTCTGATAACATGAGACAAACTTTTCAATTAAAAGTTTACAGGCTGATTATCAATTTCTAAAAAAGTGCCAATGAAATAACTGGTCACTTCTTTCCACTTCCAATGTGTATGTGCCTTTTAAAAGTGTAGCTATATCATCTAAACATGGTGGCATATTTGCTACCTGAGTCTGAGCAAAACTCTAGGCTCAGACTCCAGCAAATCATCAATAAAACACCCTTTGGACAAATAATAAATCAGAATCAACTAGTAAGGATTCTGGATAAGTAAGGAATGTTGAGGGCATGTAGGGAAAAAATATTATATATGGTTCCACATAATGTTGACATTGGGGATACTAGAAACTACCAACTTTTTAGAAGATACTTGTGAGTGTGTAGATGTGTGTGCATGTGTGTGTGTGTGTCGGTATACTTTAGTAGTTTATATTTATTTTCTATTTAATAAACTTGCGTATTGTGTTTTAGTGCCTACAGTGAGCCAGGTTGTGTTCTGAGAACTAATTTAACCCAAATAATCTCCAAAGAGCTGATGAAATACATATAATTATAATACCTATGACAGAGATAAGGAAACTGAGACACAGGCTGAGTTTGGCACAAAAATGCCCTAAGAAGAGTAGTACAGAATGGAGCTGTGCATTACACCCAAGTAGTTAGGCACCAGGTTTTGTGTTTTCAACTCAACACTGAACCACAAAGTTGTGTTTTCTCTCAACTCAACACTGAACCACAAAGTTGTGTTTTCTCTCGAGTTTTTACTTGCAAAGTTCTCCTTATTTTCTCTCTCCTTCCCTCTCTCTCCCTCCACACCAACACTCCCACCAAAAACATCTTTGGCGGATAGCAGTTAAGTATTACAGAGCACTTACAGAGTTTGAGGGAGTCTGAAGATTAACAGAAAAGAAACTGGGATGTCAGTGGCAATCTGGAGGCATTAAGATTAGTATATGTGCATCTTAGAATTTGGAGTCCAACAGGACTCTACTGAGAGTAACTGTGGCTGTAAGAAAGTGAAAATGATGTTCAACAGCATTATGTTCAAGGTTTTCATTTTGTTTTGTTTTTGTTTTCTTTTCTTTTAATCTAAATCAGTGTTGAAAATAGGCCAGTAGGTTCTGAACAGTGTAAAGTAGGCAGATATATATATTTATATGTAGGTATATGTATGTATATGCTTAGAAAGTATGATGACATTTAAATGTTTGTTTCTAATACAGTTTTAGAGGACAAATTAAGAGAAAAACAGACATGATTTTGATACTGAAGGACAAGATTTTCACGCAAACCTTTTTCTCAGATGCAACTTGTATTCAGTAATGAATTATTTTGACAAATTAAGTAACATTGTCTACTAAATGACTTCCTTACCTATTTTTATCAATCTCTTTCTTTTTTTGTTCATTATATTGTCACTTTTATTTCTCATCATTAGTGATTTATATATAACTAATCAGAATTCCTGGTTATTGATTAAATGTAATACTGTCTGTATTGTATAAGTTTATGATACGGGAATTTCAAACCACAAATCGCTCCAGATTCTTGGGGAAATAAATAGATGTCATACAATTATGGTAGTTTTCATCTCCCAAAGAAATGTTTACAAGTAAGTGACTCATTCTGGCTCATCATACTTTGAAATATCACATTATCGTGCTTAATCACATCTGAAAAAATCACACACAATATAATAAAAGACCCAAAAGAATAAAAGAGTTACAAAGTTTCTGAATACTCTATAACTTAGTTTCAAAGAAACCTCACGCTATAAAATTATTATTAGAAGGTAGAGATCTAAATAAACTTTATGTCCATTGTGTGTATATTTATTTCTTATCAATCACAGGAAGTAGGGTCGGCACTATAAAGAGAAGATATTACCAGCAACATTTTCAATCATGGGGCTATATATTCAAAAGCAATCAATAAAAAAAGTACAGGAACTGACAAACAACTAGTCAACAGAATCATTTTTCCTGAAATACTTAGCAGTAGCCTTTTAAAGTAATTGCTTGTGGTCAATGTTCCTCATATTTTGGTCTGCTTGCTTGTTAGAATAGAATGGATGTCATATCCATTAATTTTTTTAGCTGTCTGAGGAAGTTTTTTATACCTACAATCAACCATAAGGAGGGCTATAATATGAAAATATCTAAAAAAAATCACCTTTTTGTCAGATTTACCAGTTTTGAAGGTCAATATATTAAAAAAAAAAAGATGAGGAAGAAGAAAATATGTAATTTCAGAAAAATATAAAAGGAATCTATGCTTTGCTTATCCATAACTTTCTTTTTAAAAATTTCTCTCTGGTGAAAGTAAAGATACTTTTTATTTTGAAGTAATCATTTTTAAATTTATGTCTTAAAAAAATAATGTCTGTGTGGGGTGTGGGGTTCAATATCAACATGGATTAAGCCAATTATAGGACACATCTT